>NW_027529638.1:5999202-6058191 GCF_008692635.1 Crocuta crocuta | reverse complement strand
GCGTGAGCAGGGGAGGGTCAGAGAGAGAGGGAGTCACAGACTCTGAAACAGGCTCCAGGCTCTGAGCTGGCAGTCAGCACAGAGCCCTACGCGGGGCTCGAACCCACGAACCACGAGATCATGACCTAAGAGAAAGTCGGATGCTTAACCGACTAAGCCACCCAGGTACCCCCCAAAAATTTTTTTTTAAGGCAGTAGGTATTTGTAGTTTGAGGCAAAGGATAAAGTCTTATTTTCACAGTCACTATTATTTCATTTTTAGTTATTTTCAAATTTAGCATAACTCACTAGTGTTAATAGCCACTGCATCATTAGAAAATTCATAGCAAACTGAAGAAGTATGATGAAACTCTAAAACCTGTCTTAAGCCATTATGATCTTAGGCCATAGAGTGCAGAAGGTATAGTATTACTCTGCTCTTGGTCTCTGGCATCTAGAACTCAGGAGTGATGAAGAGAAACCCTCTTTTCACAAACTATTTAGGCTACATTACAAAAATCAAGACGGACATATGTGTCCCAGTAACTGTACGCATATATTCATTTAAAGGTAGAGAAGGCATATCCTTACCTTCAAGGATTTTGCAATTGTGTAGGAGACAGAAATGTACACATACATGTTAAAGTCCTCTGTATGTAAAAAGTATGTTATTTATAGTAACAAAACTATGTAAAGACAGGGGACAGTGTGAAGGTACCACTTTCAGGGAAAGTTTATAAAATGTTACAAAGGAAAAGATGATTCCTAAGCAAGACTTATTTTTTTATTTATTTATTTATTTATTTATTTATTTATTTATTTCTGAGAGAGAGAGAGAGAGACAGCATGAGCAGGGAAGGATCAGAGAGAGAGGGAGATACAGAACCTGAAACAGGGTCCCAGATCTGAGCTGGCAGTCAGCACAGAGCCCGACGTGGGGCTCGAACCCACGAAATGTGAGACTGTGACCTGTGCCGAAGTCGGTGCTTAACCGACTGAGCTACCCAGGCGCCCCCCTAAGCAAGATTTAAACAGAATACATTTTTTGCAAGCTATATCAAGACTGAAAGGGTATTCCAGGAAAATTAAACGACATGGACAAAGGTATCCAACACCTATAATATTAGGGAACCACAAGAATTTTGGTATTATCAGATCCTGAGAAAAACAGGATAGTATTGAGAAGTAATCAAGGACCAGATCATTAAGGAATCACAGCTTCCTTGTAGGGCCACCGAGAGCCTCTGAAATGTTTAAGCTAGGAAGAAACATGATCAGATTTACATATTCAAAAGACCATTCTTCCTTCCATGAAGAAAATAGATTAAATATAGTCTAATTTAGAGGTGGGAAATTCAGGCGGCTCTTTTAAGAATCCAAGTACAAGAAAATGAGGGATTGAACCAAGACACAGCAGTGAGTAGAGATAGGTTAAGTATGCATCTGAGAAGTGTTTAGGAAATAAGATTTACAGAACTTGATTAATTAGTAATAGTAATAATCATAACAATACCTAATGTTTATTGGGGGCTTATTACAGACGAGGCTTTGTACTGAATTCTTTCATTTTCACATTAAACCTTTGAGGTATGTGCTTTTAATTCCCCTAAAACCTGTTTACCCCTAACGGTCCCAGCTCAGTAATTCAGGCCACCTCTCATCCAATAGCTTAGGTCTGATGCCATCACCCTCACTTAATCTTACCCTCTACCCTCCATCCTATTCATCAGTAAAGAATACAGTAACTCACAACCTCCATGGCAACAGCCTTGTTCAAGATGTGATCATCTCTCTCTAGGATTATTTGAAACTGCTTCCTAATTGGTTTCTTTTTTCCTCCCTTGTTTCCCTATAGCCTAGTCTTTCTACAGTAGTTGCAATGATATTCTCCATGCTTTAGAGGCACCAATTGATTTCCCAACACATTTAGATCTAAATGAGAAATCTTTTGTTTATTTATTTATTTTTAAAAATTTTTAATGTCTATTTTTATTTTTGAGACAGAGAGAAACAGAGCATGAGTTGGGGAGGGACAGAGGTAGAGGGAGACACAGAATCCAAAGCAGGCCCCAGGCTCTGAGCTGTCAGCACAGAGCCCGACGCAGGGCTTGAACCCACAAACTGTGAGATCATGACCTGAGCCAAAGTCGAACGTTTAACCAACTGAGCGACCCAGTGCCCCTAAATCAGAAATCTTTTAAAAGGCCAGTATGTCCTACCTGAGTGACCACTGGTTACCTCCTTGACCTACTGCCTACCAGTTTCCTCCACCTCTCTCATTCTGCTTTGGCATACTCTTTACTCTCCCATGAACAGACACAGGCACATTCCTGCTCTAGGCTTGTCCTCCCTCTGCCTGGAGTTCTCCTCACAGGATTCCCTCCGATGGACAGATCTCTGTTCAAATGCCATCTCCTAAAAGATGCCTTCCCTGATCATTCTATGTAAAATAGCACACTTTTCCCTATTCTACCATCACTTTCTATCCTCCAGCCAACTTTTTCTTTCTTCATTATAGCTATTGCTACCAAATGAATAAATGTACAATTTATTTATTAACAATCTTCTCTGGTTTGTTCCCTATTATATTCCTGGGACCTGAGAATAGTGTGCCACATACTGTGAGTGCATAATACTTGCTGACTGAATGTAAGAATGAATGAAGGAATGAATCCTCTTTCTAGAGATAAAGAAACTGAGATATGAAGAAGTAAGTATATTAGGCACCTGGGTGGCTCAGTCAGTTAAGCATCCGACTTCAGCTCAGGTCATGATCTCATGCTTTGTGAGTTCAAGCCTCACATCGGGCTCTGTGCTGACAGCTCAGAGCCTGGAGCCTATTTCTGATTCTGCTTGTCTCTCTCTCTCTCTCTCTGTCCCTCCCCTGCTGGCACTCTGTCTCTCTCTCTCTCTGTCTCAAAAAAATAAAATAAAATAAAAAATTAAAATAAATTAAAAATTAAAAAAAGAAGTATATTTCCCAAGTTCATACAGCTATAAATGTCAAGAGCTGGGTTTCAAGCCTGTAAAAGAACATGCATTTTTTAACCACTATAGTGGCTTTATGTGCTTGGTGACTCATAGTGGAAACTCTAGTTCACAAAAGAAGTTATTAGAGGAAGGATAATTCTCCTTTTTTCTTATTGTCATATTTTAGTTAAGAATTTAGACGAGATATGATTTCACAGGAAGAACATATTCAGTATAGCAGAAATAGAAGTGGGTTGGAGACAGTCATTTATTGATTTATTGTGTTGTTAGAAAAATGATGACTTGGAGTCAAAAATACTGCTTTCATTTTAATCTCTACTCCATGGTCATACGGGTCGGCTTTATCTTCCCATATATAAAGCAGTTAAAGACAATTTCTGCTTCAAATACTGTGAGGCTCAAATGAGATATGTGAAATATTTTCTAAAATATTATACAATGCTTGCTTTCTTTATCATTAGAATGGAGCATGATCGTATCTAGAGTACATGAAATGATTGTGGGTTAGAGCATATAACTTCTCTTTCTAATGTGCTCTATATTCTGTGGTTGTACAGGTATGTTATGTGGCTAACCGCCACTTGCTTAGATGCTTTTGGCTTTTGCAGACTGAGCTGCCCTCCTAAGAAGTCATGTATATATTGGAGGAAATGTGTCTCAATCTGTGCTAACTAGCTGGTGTAATTGGCCTTCTGTTTTACATTGTATAATTGCAGTCTTGTACCAGGACTTGTTAACTGTGAGATCTGCAAAAAGTTTAGAGACAAACCAATCCTCTGCACATTTTTCCCCCTATTAAATCCATTGTAAATTGCAGTGTCTAGATAATTTAAACAAGCTAAGAATGGGGTCTCTTATGTGTGTAAAAAACATGGGAAGCAGAGTGGTGACCCTAAAATTGTTCGGCATTTATTCAAACAGAGGTCTTGCAAAGACTCATTTCATGAGAAGTAAAGGGAAAGTTTAAAAGCTTATTTGTGGCCATCACAGGGAGCATGTTTTCTGTCTCTTCTTGTACAAATGTGTGCCTCTTATCCTCAGTGACTGCCAGGTTTCTTGTCAACCAATTACTTTAAAACAATTGTTTCATTTGGAATAGCTGCCATAGCCCAAGTGACTGTCCCTTGTCAGTGACACATTCAATTAAAACAGCTCTGAATAGGAGTTCTGGAGGGCCTACTGTGCCTTGTCCTATCTTATCAGTCAACAAAGAACAACCTCAGAGACCTCAGTGCCGACTGGTTCCACTGTCAGGTGGTTTGAACATGTTGCACCTTCCCAGGGTTCCTCAGAGTCTTTCGTCTCTGTGCCTTTTACAGCCAATGACAGGCGCCGTCTCAGCAGTGTCTGGGTCTACAATGCCAAGAAAGCTTATGGCAGTAAATAAGATGGCAGCTGTGACAGTCCTGACAGCTGGCTGGAGCTCAGGGTGGCAGGCTGAACCGGACTGTGAGCAGTTGGAGCAGCAGTGAGGTATGACCACCATTACTGGTTGGCAGATGTCAGTTTCCACACTACTAGTTACTACATGATGTGACGGACACACTCACATCATGAAACAGGCAGACAGAACTTTAAACAAACTCTGGGCACCTAGCACGTTTTACACTAAACTTGGGGTTCAGAAAAAAATTAAAAATTCTATCAAAACATAAACTCTTTGCCTTTGTAGTACTTGTACAATTGGAGAAGAGTTTTATGAAGTAGCAATGGTAGAGAATTCCACATAAGAGCTGGAATCAATGAACTCAATGAAAATCAATGGAATCAATGAAAAGTAAAACCGATTTCAGAGAAAGGTCTAGTATGTTGGCTACCTTTAGAAGAGGCACTGTGAGTTCACACACATCTTAGGATTCCTTTGTGTGGAAACTGTGTTTCCCCACACCTTCTGAATATTCTTTCATACTTTCTTTTCTTAAGCAAACTCCCCATACCTCTGCCTCTTAACTATCTTTTCCTATTTTCTTAATGAGAACTGAATACCTATTGTTGGAGAAGATGGATGCTGTAACACATATATTATCAAAACAAGTAAAATGAAAAGCTGTTATATTAAATTGTATATGCCATTGTGAGTTCATAGACAGGGCAAAATAGATTTCTGTAGCCATGTCAAGTCTGTGCAGAATATAGATTTGCTATTTGTCATAGGGTCAACCAAGGTGGGTGAGCGGGCTCTACATAGGGAAATTTGTCATGGATCTAAAGTTGAATGCTGTCGGACTACATGTGGGAGCAGGTCAAGACAGAGGTGAAGCTAGTCACAGAGATACGTCACCAAAATGATAAGGGCACAAACGAGTGCTGCTTCTCTCACAAACCCATCCTTTAAGGGATCTGAGCTCTGTTCACCTAAAACTAATTCTCCTAATGTCTAAGCCCCCAAAGCACTCATTAGCCTAATAATCTTATTCCTAATAAAAATCTGTCATTGATATAGCATTGTATATATAAGAAGATGCCATTCTAATCATTTTTGAGATACTGTGTATTTTATAAGCTATTTTATAAAACGTTAAGCATTTTGTCTTAATTAAGTGAAATGTCTTAGAAACCCTCAAAAGTAGGCAAAATAGTTACTGTGAGGGTTTACAAAAGTGCCTCTGAGCTACCACTATTTTAGTAGAAATGAAAAGTTGTATATTTGATAAATGAACATTTTAGATAAATGTGTCCTTAGGCAAATTGATTATTATGCCAATTGATTTTAAGTAAATTAGTTTTAAGCAATTTGACATTCTCCCCCGAAGGGAGCCTTCAAGCCACTCTGAAATTCTAGAATTTCTGATATGCACTGCCCAAGACAGGCTTTGTCAAGAATGGCAGCTTTTGCTTGGTTTTATCTCCAAATAAAGCCAAGACTTCTAATATAGAGTAAAAATTTTTAAAAAAAAGCACAAAAATAAATGAGTATTTAGTACAGGCCAGATATATGCCTATGCATTTTACATTTATTTACTCAATAAACTCTTACTGAGTATCTACTGCATGCCAGGCACTGTTCTGAAAGAACTCATGTAATCCTTATGCTGACCATTTGGGTGACCCCATGTCTGGCAGGTCGGGGGATGGGAACTGAAGCAAAGAAAAGTTAACTAATTGCCTAATTAAGTGGTGAAGGTGGGCTTTGAACCCAGGCAGTCTGGGTCAATGGTTTACGGCCTCAGCAGATAGGCTCTGCTGATAAGTCATTAACTATGCAGCTCTGGGTGATTTTTCAAGCAGGTCGTAGGGATATAGACAACATCCCTTATAAAGTTAAAAAAAAATAAAGACTATGACTTCTCAGTGATAGCATTACTGGCAGATCAGAAACCACTGCTGGAGAGTAATTCATTGTTTTTAATGTATCTAATAATCTCCAGGTTCTAGACTGATATGAAAGAGGACAGCTATCAAAAGGAGCAAGTGATGAAAAAAAAATTCTAAATAAATCCTATTGAAAGAACAACAGCAAGGCATGTTAACGTTCACATTCTTTCTCTCTACTGTCTGGTTGTATTTGGGGCCTGAATTGTGCTTCCTCACCTCCTACATGGAAATATTTCTGTAATGGATGGGAGTTCAATGTTTGGAGGGTATTAGTTCACAAAAGATTTCAATGCCGGCACTGTGCTGCAGGAGCTGATGATGGGGATCACATCTGTGTATTTTATGCTGTTGAACAGGTGAATGATCAGAGCCATCAGAAATCTACCAACCTAATGCAGTATTCAGCATTTGGTGCTAAACATCAGACATCATTCTGGTCAATAAAAACTGTTACATTCTAATATAACTACTGTTACATTAGTACTTATGCTGTCCTTAGTTACATGAAATTTCCATTGTGAGAGAATTGTAATGAATTCTAATATAAAATTCTCATGTAAATTTGTTAGCAAACAAAACAAGTAAACCAACAAAATATACATTAATAATTGGCAATGCGGGGAACAATTGAAAAAAGGAAAATAAAAAGAAAGGCTCAGATTGAAATGATTTAAAATCAGTACTGCTTGATGATTTGAGCTTTAACTTGCAAGATAAAGAAAAAGAGAAGAAAGACATTTTGGTATGGCTACAGAAATATCTGCAGAAGGTAAAATGTTTTTGCTCTGCAACTAACCCACTGGGGACAGTCTTTCCACACAAGAAATGTCTTCCAGAGCTCAGCTGGCGATCAGTTTGTGCCCTGAAGCATTATTATAATGTTAACCTTGAAAGGTCCTAATGAAATGAGTTTGGTGGTCTCAGCCTATATATTTTTATATGCTCTTGTACATGCCTTGGAACATATCTTGATAGACTGCGGAATAGCACAGCATGTATCTGAGATTACAGTGTGAGCCATAGTCTTCTCACTATAACTCCTATTTTTTTCCCACATGATGCACCTCTCAAAATTCAGCCCATAAGGGAGGAATGACTTCTTAATGACAGTCTGTACATTATTGATGGGGCAAATAGGGTGGTAAAGAGATAACCCTAGGTGTCTTGTTTGCCAGTTGATTAACTAGCGTGAGTCCATTCCCTAGGGAAAACACGCTTTGCAGAAAACCATCTATCCATTCAGTCTCTCTCTAATCACAATATTGCAAAATTGGAGAACACCTTTTCCTCAAAACTTCGGTTGAGTGTGACCCTTTATATCATACTGCACATCAAGACAGAAATTAAAATTGAGATGCATACAGGCTGTTCAAGGCAATGAGGTATTATTAAGGACTTAAGTTGAGGTAAATGACTACATTCTATTATTTGTATTTCATAGTAATGATGACAAGTCTCCTGGGTAATCTTTCCAAGTGTGGAGGCAAGAAATTTCTTTTATGTCTCAAAGGAATATGAGATTGCTATTTCTATTACATTTGATTCAAGTAAAATATTTAGAAATAAAGTAATCCCATGACAGGTTAAAGCCTTAGTATTTGAGGACTAACTAATAAAGTTCTTATGTGATGGTGCCACTATCACGAAAACAGGTCAAATTGTGGCAGAGAAGGACTGCTACCATATGTTTGCATGTATAGGAGGATTAGGAAGAACTTAACAGAGGACTGTGGGGAAGAAGAAGGGGGGAATGGGGGGGGAGAGGGAGGGAGGCAAACCATGAGAGACTCTTGAATGCTGAGAACAAACTGAGGACTGATGGGTGTGGGGGGGAGGGGAAGGGGGTGATGGGCATGGAGGAGGGCACTTGTGGGGATGAGCACTGGGTGTTATATGGAAACCAATGACAATAAACTATTTAAAAAAAAGATAGTGAAGAAAATAGAAAATAAAAATGTCCAGGATGGCAAAGAGCCAGTATAAATGCAAGGAAACAAAGGAAGAGAACAACAGTATGTATCCATAGCTTCAAGTATTTCAAAATGATCAAGAAAAAGTAAATAAAATCCATTATTATTGAATATAAAAAAATTGTAGCTGTACAATCTTCCGTATACACTCTGGAACCGGCTCAGCAACATCAGCAGTTTCTTCTCAGTCTCGTGAAGGAAAAGACATTTAACTTCCCTTGAATCCTCTGCTTCATGACATAAAGCATATCAGGATGCCCTTCCCTTATATTATACAAGACTAGAATGTTGGGCAAAATTCAGTAGCAAAACTTTTTTTCATAGCTTAAAACGTTTCATGTCTTGCTCCTTTGAACGTGTGTGTCAGGCTGATAAATAGCCTGCATTCTGTATATTTAACTTTTCTGAGTAGAATTCAAGATTTTTTTCCTCTGAAGCCATGAGAAATTTATGAACCATTTTTTCTTTCTCTAGCCTTCAGAGAAGAATCTACTCATACAAATAAGACTCCAAGGCATTTGTCATTTTATAGAGTATACACATTAGCAGGTATTGGATGGGAACCTAAGCTTTTAGGAGTTCTGGAACTGTGGAACTGGGGCACATGTATTTAAAGAATATAGACTAAGTGCAAACCTTTTATTCTCCCTCATTGAGCATCTTTTCCTCTGTATCTTATAGAAGACTCAAATTATAGCATTATTCAGATGTAGGCAATTTCTCTGAAAATTTCTGTTGGTTATCATGTAGGGGACTCTCCACACACCACTGCTATTTTCTCATTACTCTTAACATACTTAAGGAATATTGGGTTCAAAATCCCCTATGACTTCTCCTTCTGGCTAATGCAAGAAACTCAGATAAGACTAAAATAGAAAAGGGAAATGAATTATTTAGCTTAGAGAAGAGGAGGCTGAGTAGGTTTGAGGATCATGAAAGAAATGTGATAACAGTCTTCATGTACAGAACAGATAGTATACAGGGATTGATGGCTAGTTATTCTCCACATTTACTGGGATCATAGTAAGACAAACATAAAATCAGAGAGACTAAAGTGGTAATGAGGAAACATTTCTTGATGTTGAATTTTTTTGGTTATGAATGTTTTCAGTTCATCATTCAAAATTTATTGAGCTTCTATTATATGATGTCATAGTTGCCCAGGATGGAATTGTTTATTTCGGGTTCTTTTTAGACTATATTTACATTTTGTCTGAAATGATTTAGCTGGTCTTATTTTCAAATAGAGAAACAAGCAATTGGCTTTATGATTTTTGTGATTTCTTCAGAAGACTCACAGCGGACAAAGTGAGATGCTGATACAAATGTTCACACTAACATAACATGGGTTTCCCAACACCCCTCATCAGAAGCATAGGAAAGAATAGTTAAACATGAGGACCTATCATCAGATGAGGCTCCAACATCTTTAAGTTTCTCTTTTCAGTGGGGTGCAATTATGGCTGACAAATCTCAAGTTCTATTAGTGTTATTTTGCAGAACTAATGTTATGAAGCCTCACTGTTTTAGTGGCCTTAGCTACTATTCTAGTGGCTCCCTGTGCTGAATGAAATGATTACTGTTGACCTGGGCCAAGATATTTACCTCTGTTTTGCTACCAATGCCACATTAACCTACTTGTTACTCCAGTTTCTGCTTGATAGGTATCACTCTTCTCTCCATGAAAGACATTTATTCTTCTGACCCCAAGTCTATGTTATCACTAAGGTTAAGAAGGGTCATTTCCTCATTAGCAAATTGCTTATTTAAACCCTTGAATGGTATGGAGTTGCTTTTAGGACAGCTTCTACATTTTGCTGAGTTTGAGAAAAATATGTGAGTAGTAATATTTTACATGAACATGTAACTGAAATCCTAACTGATAACCTAGCAGTAATGATTGACTTCAAACAATTAAAATATTTACTTTAAGTGAGTTCCTGCCTCTCAAGTTACACCTCCCCATGTTTGCTACATTTATGGTTGTCTTCATTGTTAAGAATCTCAAGTCATGTATCCTGAGGCTATCAGTTGTAAAACTATCTTATCATTTTCTAGCTGCAGATAAGGTCATCTTGTAAATATAACCCCAGGTCACCAATTTTTTAGTCATGCCTTTCCCTAGTCTTACCTCTTCCATATAGTTAGGTAGAAGTACTACCACCTGTTTATAGTTACAAAGATGTACATCTTAGCATCCATAGATCATCTGCTTTTCCATAACCCCTATAATAATTTGTAGCCAAGATCTAATTAATTAGTATATACACAGGCCAGGTCAGGGAGAAAGAGGCACCAATTGTCTTGATTTTTAAAGATTACCCCAAATGATAGATAGGATTCTACCCTTATTAGAGAAAAATATACAAGTTTATTTAGTTAAACCTAAAATTAAATGCTTTCAAAAACTGAATACCTATTAAACAATATTTTCATTGACTATAGTCTGACAATATAAAGCAAACTGACAAACAACTTCAGCGGAAGACCAGAGGATGTGCTTTTCTCAGGAACCTGCGAAATAAAAAAGGTATGCCACTTGTCCAAGGCTACACATTGAGTGACAGAGAGGATTTGAATTTATGTAAGTCTGAATCCCAAACACATGATTAATATAAATCAACTTTACAGGGACTATAAAATTATTTCACTATAATTTGTAATACTTCAATTCAAAATTATAAATGTGTTGATAGCTACTGTTGATCATTACCTCTTCTCAAAAGCCTTTTGTTCCTTGACTTGCTCTGTAGGACACCAGTCCTCTGGATTTTCCTCTTGGCTCACTAGCAACTCTTCCTGTCTTCCAAATTGTTTTTTCTTGGAAGGTCCCAGGTCTCAGTGCTTTGACTTATTCCTTTAAACACATATTCATTCCTTTGGGGCATCTCATACAATCTTGTAGCTTTAAATATGATTTGTGTGCTAATGACATCAAATTTATATCTATATTTTGGAACTCTGCCCAAACTCCATACTTCTATATTCAACTGCATACTCAATATCTCTAGTTGGGTGTCTAATGGATATCTCACATTCAGCATGTCCAAAACTGAACTCCTAACTCTGCCCCCAACCTCCACAAAGCTGCTCCATTTTAGTCTTTGTCATATTAATGACAATTTTGTCCTAGAGTTGTTTTAGACTGTTTAGTCTGTTTAGACTCATATCCTTGGAATCCTCTTACTTTTCTCTATACCTCACATCTAATTTATTAAAAGATTCATTTAGTTCTTCATTCAAGTATCTCCAGAAGTAGACCATGCCTAAACCCGTCTTCTGCTCCTACAACTAGCTCCACAGCACCACCATCTCTTGCCTGGGTTATTACTATTGACTCCAAAAATCTTCTGGTTTCCACTCTTGCTTCCTGTAGTCTATTCCCAGCACAGCAGGAAGAATAATTCTGCTTTACCATGGATTATGGAACAGTTTTCAATTTTTCTAAATTTTCTCAATATTTCCCAGAGTTAAAGCTATAATCCTTACAATACTCTTCAAGGATTGGCCAAATCCTGTGATCTAGCTGACAATGTTGCTCATTATCCTCTCCCTTCTTCACTTTGCTCCAGCTACCTGTGCCAGAATTCTTATCTATTTCTCACAACTCCAAGCAGCTCTTGCCTCAAAGCTCTTGGCCTGGCTCTTGCCTCTGCACAAAATGGTCTTTCACCAGATGGCTACATGGCTTGCTCCTTGATTTCCTTTAGCTCTTTCCTCAAAAACCAGTTGAGGATGACCTTAACTACTACTTCCCTTCAAATCTTCCTTACCCTTTTAACCTATTTTACTTCCTTCATGGTATCTGTCACTTTCTAAGATGCTGTGTAATTTAATTATTATACATATTTTTTACATATTGTCTCTAGTCACTAAAATATAAGGCCTACAAAGTAAGTTTTCTAGTGGTTTCTTGTTGGATAAATTCCTATAATAGTATCTGTGTATCAGGTGGCAGTCAGTAAACATTTTAAAAAGAAAGAAAGAAAGAAAGAAAGAAAGAAAGAAAGAAAGAAAGAAAGAAAGAAAGATGAATGAATGAATGAAAACAGAAAGAAAAGAGAGATGGAGAAAAGAAAAAGAAAAAAGAAGGAAAGGAGGAAAGAAGAAGCCAGTTTATAGAAATGGAATATACACTACTGTATCTCTCAGTTAAAGGGTTAGCTTATTCCCTGGATAAACTTGAAATTAACCACTTGAAGTAATCAATAATATTTAGAAAGAACATTTTTGGGAGTCATTTTGAAAGTAATTAAGAGGAAAATAGATCTAAGTAAAAATAAAGATTTGTCACAGCCAAGGAGAACTTATGAACACTGGAGAATTAAATGGGATTCTGGAACAATAACAGCAACAACAACAAAAAGAATACTTAGTAAAAACTACAGAAATCTAAAGTATGGGTTTTTGTTAATAATGTGTCAATATTGGTTCATTAATTGTAACAAATATATCATACCACTGTAATATGTTAATAATTGGGAATACAGGATGGGGTATATGGGAACTCTGTTGTATTTTAGCAATTTTACTATAAATCTAAAACCGTTTCATGACAATAAGTTTATTTTGAAAATGGATATTCAGCAAGAACTAATTTAAAATTTTATTTAGGGCCTTATTTTTTAATATTTATTTGTTTGATTAGAACCTTCTTTTATTCACATACAATTTCTGTCTGACACCAATCCAATTGGTCAGAAAGTTTCCCAATACAACTAGTTAAAATTGTCATGAAAGTAACTTGGTTTTACATGTACTCATATATATTTTATGAGTCCAAATAATTATAACATTTTTTAAAAAATATTTTTATTTATTTCTAGGAGAGAGAGACAGAGACAGAGTGAGCAGGGGAGGGTCACAGAGAGAGGGAGATACAGCCTCTGAAATGGGCTCCAGGCTCTGAGCTGGCAGTCAGCACAGAGCCCGACGTAGGGCTCGAACCCACGAACCGCGAGATCACGACCTAAGCGAAAGTCGGACGCTTAACCGACTAAGCCACCCAGGCGGCCCAAATAATTATAACATCTTAGAAACCACCACTTTTAAGGGCCTCAGAAATCTTTAATTATCTCTAAACCTCCTCCAAGAAAAGAAATTTTAACATTATTCTTGACGAATAACCATCAAGGAAAGTTCATCTTGGGAACTGGGGAAATGTGAAGATTTGTCTTTTTTTTTGTTTTTTGTTTTTTTTTAAAGAAGACTAGGGGCGCCTGGGCGGCTCAGTCGGTTAAGCGTCCGACTTTCGCTTAGGTCATGATCTCGCGGTTCGTGGGTTCGAGCCCCGCGTCGGGCTCTGTGCTGACTGCCAGCTCAGAGCCTGGAGCCTGTTTCAGTCTGTGACTCCCTCTCTCTCTGACCCTCCCCTGCTCACGCTGTCTCTCTCTCTCTCTCCTAGAAATAAATAAAAAACTTAAAAAAAAAAAAAAGAAGACTAGAAGGACCATGCTTGAAGTTAGCCCCTAAATTGTTTAGCTAGAATATAAAGTAAAATTCACATGAAAATATATTAGTATATTAGAAAATGTACATTTGGTAATGTGAGGAAACAGGACAAAAAACAATGACACTGGGGAAACACTGATAGTAGTTTAATGCCAGTTACTGAGTGCTGACTGTGAGAAATCCTGGAAAGCAATCAACAGTTTCTGAGTGTGTGATTTTGATCGAAGATGATAATATATTTTGCACACACCTACACCAAAGTTGTACACCAAACTGTACACAAGTTATCACCATGGATACAGTGTGCAGGCAAGAGAAAGGCAGTCTATAGCACTCTCCATGTAATAAAGAGATGGAGTTATAAGGTCATGGACTTGAAGCATATTGGACTCAAAATTAGATAATGCTTTGACACTATGGAAGAGTTGGTGTGAAGCACACTGAGAGAGAGACAGAGATAGACAGAAGTGATAGAGACCACCCTAAGATGTCACACAGACCATTTGGAGGAAGTTCAGGAATGGAATTAAAAAAAAGAAAAGAACTAAAGAAAGAGTGATTTTGGACTTTTAATTAAAATGTGAATGCAAATATGCCTATTTGAGAATTTCTGAGTGGTGCATATGAGTTAATGAGTTATTCTTGCTGATTCTGGTCAGATCAGCATGGTTAATAAACCATATGGTTATATGTTAATTTTGATTCATCTGTTCTAGTAATCCTTTACTTAGACTTGGAGGAAGCCACAGCGCCTACCCATGTCTCCCCAGTCTGGGGACTTAGCTAAAGGGTTCTAGGCAGCTAGCTTGTCCTGTTACTTGCTGTTACCCAGGAAGCAGTTGTAGGACTAGAAGACAGAAAAGTATGCTGCAGCACATACACTAATTTTAAGATGGTGGGATGGGCTGAGGGTACATGTAACCTGGAGACATTTTCAATGGTACATGGCCAGTCCAACAGTGGGGGTGGGAGGAGTTAAACACACAGACAAATTCCACACATAGGATCTTCTCCTGACTTGGTTGCTTTTGTGGATGAGGTGGGTAATTCACCTTTTACTCTCAATAATTGCCCAGCTGAGAGTGATAACTAACCAGATTATTGACTGTAAGTTTTGTGGTTTCTGGTGTAGGACTTCAATATTGGGTAATTTTATTTTAAGATGCACTGTCACCACTGACCTCCAGATTTGTCATTCAGAGCAGGTTATTTTCAATTTAGGAAGGACACTTTACCTGATTCCAGTTTTATCTGGATAGATTTTTGTTGTTTTTACAACAGCAGTCTGTTTTCATTGGTACATCTCTTAGATTAAGTGATCATTTCTCTTGTATTTTCTCTTTGTCTTGCACTTTTAAATAGGTGTAGGGTTGATGCACTTAAAGGGAGTTGCCAACAGATAAACTAACTTCAGCCAGACCGACTGGATAATTTTTTTTACAAACCTTATCATACTCAAACAGAAGTCCTGCACTTTAATCAACACATCCATACTCAATCTAGCAACATTCCTTAAATGTTACCAATCCAGGCAATTCAGTAGGTCCTGGGGCCAAACTTCTCCCACAAAACTGCTCTTGGATGGGTCTTAAAGACATCCCTAGAAGACTTCTTGAAACAATACTGTTACAATGTTTTTAGAATTTGTAAGGGGATTTGGGAGATAAATCAACAAATGAACTGTCCCTGCCACCTCCAACATATCTGAAACATACAAGGTTTGGTTGTCAGAAACAGAAGCATAACTTCTCAGTTCTGGACACGTTTGTGCTCTAAAGACCCAATGCCACTCCTGCACATCTACTTCTAGTCACACTGAATTTTTTCACAACTCTGGGTGGTCATTCTTGGATGGGAAATGTTCCAGATCTTCATCAGGCTATTTGTATGACTACTTCAGAGTTTACTGATATCACCAAAGGTGATAAAAAATTGGTACTTCCTTTTAACTGCACCATTTTTCACTTTTTTTGACACCCCACCACCACCCATTCATCTGGAATCAAATTAATCAATGTATGTATTTACTTGTCTACATTTAATAATTTTCCTTCAAGGTAATATTTCTATGTAGCCTATTTTCAGTCTCCTTTTCATTCCAAGCCATGATTCTGCTTCCTAATTCCTTTTATTTTTGTTATAATCTGTTATTTTCCCATTAAATTAGTAAGAGTGCAGACTAATACCCCCAATGCCCAGAAAGGTTTCTGGTATATAATATACACTAAAAAAAAATTGTTTGTTGTATGAATAAATAAGAAATACATGGACAATAGTCATTCTCAGATTATTATGTGAGTATCATATACTATTCTAATAAAATTCTTCTAAGATTTGTTGAAAAATTAACAATGCTCTGGCATCAAAGGTATAAACACTGATTTATTCTCTTTGATTTTTCTCAGTATAATTTATGACAATGCATACCAGAATACTAACATGTGTTATGCATGATGTCTGTCACTATTTCCTTCTTTTGTGTCTATGACTGACTTATTAAAATAAGGAAACAGTAACTAAGACTATATGTATATGTATTTTTTCTTTTGCTTTCCCTTTTGAAAATGTCATCTATTTTTTCTATACTAATTTTCATGGGTATTATTTATTTATTTTATTTATTTTTGTGTTAAAAATGACATTTGAAGCTATCCATGATAGAAGTTTGGGGTCTAGACAATCATTTAGGAGTCAGGATCTGATTGTGTTTTCGTCTCAGATTTGAGAAGATATTCTACCTGAAATTCTCTTGCTGGATTAAAATTTAAAAGTAAATGCCATGCGATTCACTCATAAGTGGAATTTAGGAAACAGGACAAAACAAAAGAGAGACAAACTAAAAAAACTGACTTTTAACTATAGAGAACAAACAAATGGTTACCAGAGGTGAGGTGAGGGGTGGGGTGGGAAGATGGATGAAATAGGTGAAGGAACTAAAAGTACACTTATCTTGATGAGCACAGAGTAATATATAGAATTGTTGAATCACTATATTGTACAGTTTAGCCTAACATAATTCTGTATGTTAACTATACTAGAATTACAATAAAAAAATGCAACCTCTTCTAATTATAATGTCTATGCTCTTTCTTGACATCTTGAGACTAACCACATCTATTTTTTGAACATAGACTATATCCGGGTCTCTCTTGTCCGTCTCTTATTTGTCAATGCCTGCATATTATTTGTGCACATTCCTGTCTCTCCTTAAAAGTGGAGAAAATATTACTTCTCCTGCCCAATAACTAGCATAGTGTTTTGTATGAAATAGATGCTGAATCAACTTGATTAAATAAATTACAGATAATTTGTGAAATGAATAGAATTAACATTGTACTATTTCTACTAAAATTTATAATTCTTTGGTATGCTGCCAAATGGCCAAGTCTATTCTTCATTGATTTCCTGTCAATCATTAAATACATATTTTATTGTTCTATTTTACTTCATTGTTCAGAATTACCCATTTCAGCCATAATTTATTACTTGTTCTATGCTATTTAGGTCTGCTTGCTGGTTCTAAATGACCACAATATCATTTTACAGGTATAATTCACACTAGATAGAAAGCTTAATACAGCTTCTCAACATTTGATCACTTCATAATGTCATGTTTTTGAATTAATGGTATATTGCATCCTATTTTACTAAGTTAAAATGAGAGTCTAATAATAATTATAGTGTCCAGAAAGTATAATTTTAGTATTTAAAATATCTAAGAGAATATATATCTAGAAGTCACATTTTTCCCTTAATTGATCACCGTACGACATTCTCATAGATCTGTTGTTGAATGAATGTCACTGTCAAACAGCATGATTTAATATATTATGTGATTTATGGGGAGATAAAAGTTAAAATCGACTTTTCCAGAGCCTTCCTGTCTTATCTCCCTCTTCACAAAGAGGTGGAAGTACTGATTATATATGTTTTTTTCATTTAAAAAATTTTTAAGTTTATTTACTTATTTTTGAGAGAGAGAGAGAGCACAAGTGGGAGAGCGGCAGAGAGAGAAGACACAGAATCTGAAGCTGGCTCCAGACTCTGAGCTGTCAGTACAGAACCCGACATGGGGCTCAAATTCAGAGCACAGGATCATGAACTGAGCTAAAGTTGGACACTCAGTTGACTAAGCCATCCAGGTGTCCCACTGATTATACTTTTTAACTTCATATGAACTTTATTAATTTGTGATTATCTATTCGACAGATCACTGTCTTCAGTAACACTCTTTCTATTTGGGTGGTTGAGAGGTTAGCTAAGCTACGTCATGGTATTACAACCTCAGGATCCATTTTGTTTGTCCAAGTAGCCTATAGGGATCTTAAACTAACCCTAGTTCTTTATGCAGCATACACCCTAGAATCACAAGCAAATGCAAATTCTTGATATGACATCCCCAACTGCCCAACTGTGACCAACTGTCTGCCCACCCACTCCCCCACCCCCACCCCACAAGGTCTTTCCCTGTGCTTAGATAAGACTCCCATGGAACTAATAAAAAATCCTGCTTCTTTTGGTTTGCGTTGACCACAATATCATTTTACAGGTATAATTCACACTAGATAGAACCCCAAAGCATTGCACCCAGAGACTTAAATAAAGGCATGTGCCCCAGATCCTATGAGTCTCTGTTTGCACTCTG
Organism: Crocuta crocuta; assembly: GCF_008692635.1. NCBI lineage: Eukaryota > Metazoa > Chordata > Mammalia > Carnivora > Hyaenidae > Crocuta > Crocuta crocuta. The sequence continues at coordinate 6,039,840 of NW_027529638.1, read as the reverse complement.
CCTTGACCTCCCCATATTGCCCTTAAGGAATGCCATGCACTTCCTCCAGGACATGTGAGTGATAAACTTCTCTATCTCAGTTTCTCTTATAGTCCCTTACTGAACTGTGATTCATCATCTGGCACTGTGTGCTCCTCTTTCTTAACAAATGTTAAGTTAACAAACTCAGAACACATGCAAATTCATTTGCTAAAATACAAATAAATATCAAATTGAGCAAAATTCAGCCAAATATTTTCTTCTTATGGACAGAACTCAATAGACATTGAGCCCTTGAAAGGAGAATTGTAACTCTAGTGAAGAAATATATTGGAATAAATGATTGTGAAAAACAATGTGAGAACACTTAAGCAAGTATAGAATGGCATGGAAAAAAATTTAGCACGGATTGATAAAAAGAAAGATGAGTGTCAGGCTTAACAAACCAATTAACTTCCATCATGCAAGAGAGTCAATGAGTTCTTGACAGGGGTAAAGCAATAGACATAATTTGTTTACAGATTAAAAAGCCTCTTTGACATGCTATCACATCATAGACAAGAACATGAAATTAGCAAGTTATTTATGGAGAAATTATACATCGAAAGGAAAAAAAAAGTGCACAATGGTAAAGAACATTGACAAGCATTCCAGATTACATAGAAGGAAGAAGTAAATAGAAGGAGAGGGCTGCAGCTGGGCCGACAAGCAGATCTCTGCTCAAAGCAACATCTGCTAACGGGAACAGAATTGAAAGCTGGGAGAAAACCAGCATTGCCAATCAATAGTATTGATTCAAACAAATTATATAAAATTAAGCCTATTATTAGAAATTTATTTCCTTGGATTTCCACTGGCTTTTGAATTCCTTAGAAAATATTAAAGAGTTTTTCATCCACAGTAGCTATATCTTCTATGTCAAAATGGATTTTACATGCTAATGGAAAATTCTGTCTAAACACATACAAACAATGGCAGGTCAGATATTATTGCACCTTCTCAATCATATATTTAAATATATTTTCTCCCCTTTCTTCTTCACTTCATGTTTTCCCAAACCTGTAAGCCCAGGGAAGGAGAGAATTATGTTACACATATTCTGTATACTCCAATGGAGTCATAGGTTTTCATATTTGCACATCAGTACTGAGTCAGGCTTCAATATTTTTATACCTCAATTATTTTAATAATTTTACAAGGTAAGCTAAGTTCTTAAGTATCTATCTCTAAAATTGGCTCCTTTTCATACAATTCCAAATCAGATTAATGGCATAATTCCCCAGAAGGTTAATTTTGATGCCCCCTTTTCCTTCCATCCAGGAGCTTCCTAAACATATCTATACTTCTCTTCACTATTCTCAAACTGATTTTATTTGGTGTTTTATTCAAACTCTAATACTTCTAACCTATATTATTATGATCAGTAATAAAGCATATGTTTATTTTTAAAAAATAAGCTGTGCTAATGGTTTTATAAAATTTATCTTTCATATTTGTTTTCTCATAGCTACATCAAGGAAGGTATCAATATATCAACTTTATAAATGAGGGCAAGGAGACAGAATGGCTAACAGACTTGCTTCAGGTCATGAACTTAGTAATAGAAGGATCCAGGATTCAACCAGCTTTCCATCAACACTTTCTTGTGGGATTTCCTGTAGTTGCTTCCTATCTGTTGTCCTTGCTTTATTTAGTAAATCCTTTATATTACTACCAAAAGGTTGTTTTCTAAAGAGATTATTTGACTTTGAATTTTAATCTCTTCAATGCAGCTCACTCCTCTCTTTCATTTTGCCTTCTGGATAAAATCTCAACTCCTTAGCCTGTCATGTCAAGTTCTCCCCCACCTGGTCTCTCTTATGGCCCCTTCTTTCCCTCCCCACCTAACAGGTCTTACAGTACTAAACTACTAACTTCCTTTATGGCAAGTTCTTTTTCTGGCCTTCCTTTAGAATCTCTTCCCTCATTATCCACTGAAGGATGTGTTATAATTTCATCTTCTCAGTATATTCCATTGTTGGTCCGTAAGTGTCTTTAAGTGGAGGGCTATCATTTATTTCTGCTATCCCAATGCCTAATACAGTGACCTTTCACATAAGAAATGCCCAATGTGAGACTGCTGAATTAATATACAGATATATCCCAGTGATTTTCCTCTCTTATATATGTGGATTTTGAATAATTAAATTTTCATTCATATTCTTAGTTCTTAAACTGTTTATGATTATGTGTTCATATTTAATTTCTGTCCTTAAGTGTTCAAGTTTTTGTAGCTAGAATTTTTCACTTAATGTCATTTATTTAAATATGGATATTTAGATATTATTACATATTTTTCAAAATTATGTTCGGACAGATGGATAATGTTACCTCTATTTAATAAGCTTGACTATTTCTTTGTTGTTGGGCATTAAGGCAATTACAATTTTTTACCCATTATGGATAACATTGCAAAGAACAACACTAGGGTGGAAATGTTTTTCTTTTTTTAATTATACTTGTAAATATCTTCCTTAATATACATACCTAGCAATAGGGTTAGTGGGTCAAGGCATGAACGCTTACATGGCTTGGAGAAGGGGTCAACAAACTATTATCTGTGGGTCAAGTCTGACCCACTGCCTGTTTTTGTAAAAAAGTTTTATTGTGACATAATTACACTCACTTAGATATTCACTTAGATATTGTCTATGGCTGCTTTCATACTCCAAGGACAGAGATGAATAGTTTAGACCACAAAGCTGAAAATATTTACTCTCCAATCCTTTATGGAAAAATTGGCCAACCTCTGCCTAGAGAGATAAAACATTTCTGAGAAGCAGTTTTCAGTACCAACAAAGTAAGAGTTGACTGATTTTTGCCATACCTTCATCTGTGATAAGAATTATGATCCTAGTATAAAACATTTATGAATTGCTTTTTCTCCATGATAGTCTCACACTTTGTTCTGAAAGGAAGATTGAGGGATCTAGACCCTGTATCAAGGGTCCTGGCTGTTTAGAAAAGTGCCCTGAAGCCTTGTTTATATATGCTTGCCAAGAAAGTCTATTACTTCTGGAGTTTGCATTAGCACATCAGTGGCCACCATGTGCTTCCTCTCTGGAGCTAATGAGTTCTATGGAGAGCACACCCTCAGCTAGTTTGCAATGCCAACAAATTGAACAGAAATATAAGAGCTCTAACCCATCAGACTTTGTGATGTTGTCTACTCTAGCATACTGAACTGCTGCAGATGTTTTCCCTTCAAGAGCACAGTTTAATATACACAAAAGTGCCTTAAAGCAAAATTTAGGTTATTGCATAAAGGTCTGCTGACTTGCTTCAGCATAGCATTATGCTGAGATTGCATGCCAGGTGCAAAAGGGCTATCACATTTCATCATTTCTGTGTTGCAAAATCAGGTAACATGGGTATATTATAAGTCAGATTATCTTCGTGTAATACAATGTGACCCAATTTACCAAATAAAACTGGAATGAAAACAGCAGCTTGTAGCAACACCTAAAATATCTTCTGAGTCATTATCTCTTTAATGAAAAGCAACACTGGACAATTTCAACGCAAATTGTGGCTTAGCATCTCATTAACTGAATAATGGCTTATACACACCATGCATTTCTAAGCACCTGAAGTATTATAAAAATGTTACGCCAAATGAGTCAAGAGCCCATTCTTCTATCTGTCCTCAGATGATAATTAAGATCTTTCTTTCCTTCATTATTTCACAATATTTTGTTTCTTCTTTTATCTTCTTCAGATATTAAGTGGAAACAGAGTAAGATTTCCAAGAAACCTATTTGACATATTTGTAGGTATTTAAGTAATTTTTCCCTCTGTGGATTATATGGATGTTTGATTCCGACTTGCTATCTGACTGGCATATTTCTTTTCTTAGGAGTCTTAGGGGGTCTAAAAATAAAAGAGGCACTGACTTTCTATATGAAAAGTCTCCCAGAACATAAATTACTACTGGGCATCTCCTGGTGCCAGTAAAACAAATCCTGCAACTTTTTAATTGAAGCCTACTGAGACCAGTATGTCTTTATTTTTCTGTTCATTTAAAAAATCTCCCTTCAGAAGTAATATTTTCCTTTCGGTAATCAAGTAATTACTAGGCTGATTTCACTTGTTTTGCACAAACTTTGCCTTGTGTTCATCAGCCTGGTTCTTTCACCCTGATAAGCCCTGGCTACTGGGGCTGGGATAGCTCTTCCATACCAGGCCTGAATATCTGCAGGCATTTTCCTCCTGTCTCACACTGAGTTAGCAATCAATCCCATCTGTTCTTTATCATTAGAAATTCACAATGTGCTCAAAACCATTCTTCAAGTAAGGTCTTAAACTTTCAAGGCAGCTTTCTAGATAGATACATGCATATATACACAGATACATACATTTACATATACACACACACAGAGAGTTTTTAGACCCATAATCTTCACATAGATTTTGGATAATAACAGTACATAGGTAACTGGAAATAATTATTTGTGAACAAATCTCATTTGTATATGATGGCTGCTTTATCATTTTCCATGAAATAGTATCAGATGGCTATACATTTGTCTGATATACCATATTTATGCTATTACTCAAAAGCAAGTTGTCTTTCAAAACATTCCTGGATCTAGGTGAGATAATCAATCAGGCATTAACATTTTTTTAAATTTTTATTTCAAGCAACTCTTCATTGACTTAGAAGGGATTCTTGCATTTGATATGTTGTCAAAGTCAAGAATAATCAGTCCCAAATTCCTAAAAGTCCATTTTATTAGGGTATCAGTGTTAAAATATAGCAGTATACACATTAGCTAGTGTATGGCATGTGTTTCAAATAAATACAAGAAAACATTACATAAGAAAGCCTTGCAAAAGAGTCTTACTGCTTTATAATTGAAAATAAATGAACTCTGCATAATATTTACTTTAAAATATGTACAAAGTTGAGCTGTTATGAATCCTTATGAGTATGGTTCCCTCAGTGAGGTGTGAAAGTATTTTAATCTAAAACTTTGCTTCAACAGTGAAACCCAACTGTTTCCACAGATTGGTACAAGTTTCAAGTAAATACAATTCATTAATCTCTTTACTTTATCTGAAAGAGTATCTAATATTTGATTCTAATATTTGATTAATTTAAATCCATCTCCAGTCTTTAAAACTAAATCTTTGATCAAACTACTAAATCTCTTTCCTTAAGAGATTTGATAATACTTTTATAGAAAGTATTATTTATTTTTATTTTCAGCATTTTTGTAAAACTATAAAAACTAATCATGCTATCTACTAGAGCATAAAAAGATGTCCTAAGCTTTTAGAAATAATTTTAAAGTGCTGCATAAGCTCATTGAAACCATAAACACTGAAGTATGGAACATTCCAAAAAGTATCTACTCTATACAAGTTATATGTTCCATCACTTGTTAACACACTTCTAGAAAAAGCATCATCTTTAGTATATCAAGTTTGATATGCAAGTTTTATGCAAAATATAGGAATTTACCAGGCATACTTCCCCTAGTAATTGCCCACGTGACTCTCAAATATATCTTAGTAAGAGAATAAATTTAAAAGCCATTGAAATAAGATCTATGACTTTTAAAACAATATCTTCTGCATAATTTTAAAGCACATCATTGCAATTATTTAAAGTCAATTTAACTAAATAAAAACATTATAACAGCATGAGGAGAAATTAATTGTGAAATTTATACAGTCTCCATTGGTGATTAAGCTGCAGGGTAAAAAAGGAGATTTAGTGTACATTTTCTTTCATATATCATATCCCTACCCATTATATAATATTCTTTGCATATACTTTTCTTCATTGGTATTATAGACAGTTTAAAATATTGAACTTGGGGAAAATATGATTTGAAAGTACAGCGGGTTCTGTGACTCAAATGCCTATGAGAGGCAATTGGCACATTATATTTGTCTCAGAATTCCATTAGAGAGGATGGAATAGACCAGAGAAAAACTGAAAGAAGTAATAGAAGGAGCCTAGCAGTATGTTGTAAGTTTTGCTTAAATACCTGAAGACAGAAGAAAAACAGATTGAGTTGACATTCTCCTGACTTCTTCCAAGTGCTAGTGGATAGGAAGCCAACATATTATAAATTACTTTTCTTCCTAGCTTGTGATGTTTTAGCTAGCTGTATTTAATAAAAAACTCTTACTTCTTAATCCTTGATTCAAGCTAGTCATGTAGTCTCCAAAATTTAAATGATATTTGACTCATTCCAAGCCTTCTTTTTAAGATCCATTATTAAACACCAAATTCTATGGAGTTTTCCTTCAAAGACATCTCTTATACAAGTTCTTTTCACTTTATTTTCATTTCAACATCCTAATCCACACTTCATCACCTCAGTCAAAGATGAGTCAAAGAGTTTCATAGGTGTTCTAACTTGTCTCCTCTCTCTGCTCCATCCTACATACAAATGACAGATGAACCTTGCTTAAATCTTTTTTTAAAATTATATCATTATCTACTCATCTTTCACAATGAATTTCAATGTTACATGCTATAATGTTTCTCTTTCTCTATCCAAACAATTGCATATCTCATGATATATATCTTATGATACACCAACCACACATCTTATGATACATCTTAAACTTTAGCTTAAATTATATCAGTCTCTACATTTCAGGGTATTACCATCGCTTGGGACTTGTTTGAATTTGACATTGAATTGAGCTTAAAGACAGAGATAATTAATATCATTACGAGTAAATGATTTTTCAAATTGTTTTACAACTTTTTCAAGTTGATCTTTTCTTGATAGATATAGTGCCTGCATTGATGGCTCCTGCAACTATGATTTAGCTTTTGATTTAGATTTGATAACTTATTATTTATCTATTTCTCACTCAACATTTTTAAGATACAAGTGTATATTAGTTTATATGGCAAGGAACCAAATTAGAGATGGTTAAGTAGTTATTAATAGATTTAGATAGAAAGGGATTTTTGTTTCCCAACTATTCAAATTTTATAGTATTCTTCCTTTTATAGGTGATTTCACATTGTAAGACAGGATTAAGTAGCTATTTAGGCCCCAAAATAGGGAAGATCTGCATGTTTAATCAAATTCACTTGAGTTCAGATCTTTTGAGTTAAACAAATCCTGAGGATATTCTTCCTTTGAAATTTTAGGAAAGCAACTCAATTAATTGTGATCAAATATCACTATGAATAATCAGTGTTAATTTTTGTTGAAAGTCAATCTAAGCCTACTAAAATGGAGTTCCATTATAAGTTCACTTGTGTTCACCAAAAAGATATATTGAAGCCCTAACTCCCAGTATTTGTAAATGTGACCTTATTTGGAAACAGGGTCTCTGTAGATATAATCAAGTTAAGGTGAGATCATATTGAATTAGAGGGGGCATTAATCCAATGACTAATGTTCTTATAAGAAGAGGGAAATTTGGACATAGAGTAGACAGAAATACTGGGAATAATTCCATGTGACAATGGAGGCAAAGATTGGAGTGATGCATCTAGAAGCCCGTAAATGCCAAAAATTACAAGAAGGATTGCCAGAAATCACCAGAAGCCAGGAGAGGAAAAAGGAAGAAAACTTCCTTCAGTGCCCTCCAGAAGGAACCAATACTACCAATAACTTGATTTTAGACTTCTAGCCTCTAGAACTGTTAAAGAATAAATTTCTGTTATTTTATGCTACTCAATTTGTAGTACTTTGTTAGAGTAGCCCTGGGAAATGAAAAAAATATATTTAAGTATATAGTTTATCTACCTATATAACCATGCGTCCATCTATCTCCAATTATCATCAATTTATTCAAATTCCATCCATCCATCCATCTATCCATCCATCCATCCGTGCATCTATCTACCCTAATAAAGAACACAAATTATAGTCAGTCAAAGCCAAACTGCAAGATTTTCAGCACGTTCTTAGATTTTCAAATTTTCAAATTTCCTCATCTGCAACATCAACAGGTTTTAAGATCAAATTTAAAAAAAAACTTAGAATAGTACCAGAAAATTGGTGAGAGATCAATAATTAAACACACACACATATATACATACACTTGTATAAATATATATACACACACACACATATATCACATATGATTTTGTAGGAGCAAATGTTAGTTGTCTGCCTATACCCATGTTCCTTTTATTTCTTAGCAATATCTATTTGGCTAACTGTATTTTTCTATATGCCTATAAATAAATATAGACATATAAGTGGTTTTGTAGTAGAAAATGTTGGTAGTGCCCTAGTATTAATTCTCTCATCCTTTCTTCAGAGTTTCACTTAAAAATCTGGAATAAAAACTTTATTTTCCAAATGCCCAAGCTCATAAGTTGTGACAGCAGAACTGTGTTCTAGCCATTAGAATATATGTAGAATTTTCGTATTAACTTCCCAGGTAGAGTACTTAAATAAGAAACTGCACCTTCCTTTGATAGATAAGATTCTATTTTTCTGGTCTTCCATAATATGTGATTAGCTGGATTTCCAGTAGTCATTTTGACTTTCAGGTAGAAACTGCATGTTGACAATCATAGAGCAGAAGATAGAAGGAAGGTGAATTAATCATAGTTTCTGTAGTAGTCAACTAATTCTAACAGATGTCTGTCCTAATAACTTGAGGATATTTAAATCTCAGTATAAAGTTTTTCATATAAATAATGAAACAAGTGGATGGGTTGAATACAAGAGCATTCTATAAGTGAACTCATATTTAAGGGATACTTATAACTAAATCCCTGATAAGTGTGAAACCTTCAAGCCAGCCCCAAATTGCAGGCCCTTAAACATTCTGTAGGCAACAGAAATATGATTTTTCTTACTTAGGTGACAGTTTTGCCAATCTTTATAATTTCTAACTTAAATCTTCCCAAGTAATTCATATGAATGTGAGCAATAAAAATAAATTATTTAAAGTGAGCAATACACACAGTCAACTTCAAGACCCTTCTACCGTTTTACCAGTTAACCAGCTAATAAGCCCAGCTAACACTAGCAACTAGTACAGGCCTTTCAGTTGGCTGACTAGGTCAAGCTCTCAATGGTCCTGGAACAAGATGTAATTTTGCTTTAATTTGTGATGTGTTCTCTTGAAATATATTATATAAACCTATATATCTGTACAGATAAAGCAGATATATTGGTCCCATCCTGCTTATGAATCATTGGCATAAGGTTATGTCTTTGTCTTTCTCTGTTTTGAAATGAAATTTGGGATTGTCTGACATAAGTACATAGAACAACTTTGGCCTTGTCCTTGTGTTTTGTTTTGTATTCTTCTGTTTCCCTGTACTCATCCTTCTCTTCTCTTCTTTCTTGTCCTTTCTTTCTCTCCTTGTGCAAAATCATAACTTCTCTGTAAGTCATTTGATTAAGTTGTAATTTCTAAGTGGGAAGCTATAATTGCTGATCTCAGAGGTTTAATATGAGAAAAGCCTATCCTGTACAAAGAGGTTGTCTAAAATTACTTTGTCTCAAAAACATTTTCTGTATTGTGTTTCCTTACTTTTCCTGTGATACATCCCTGTAGCAAATATAAAGTAAGAGCAAAAGGATTATTTGCCATTGGTGCTAAGACATGGCCAGAGCTCTAAGCCTTGGGTATGTTTATTCTCTGTTCTTTTCATTCATGCATGCTTACATTTAGTCATATATTACATTAAGTAATGACATGACCAGTGTGCATTGATAAATATCAATTCCAGCATTTCACCATTGAACATGGTCAACTACCAGAAGTAACTGAACCACAAATGTATCCCTGTGACTGCATAATAATAAAATAAGTAAATAAATTTGGATTAAATAGAAAAAAATGCATTAACTGGCCCTCAAATGCCTAATCAGGAAACTATGCCCATCAATTACTACCTTTTTTCATATTGTTAATAGAAAAGGGAATGTATAAAACATTTCTTTAAATTGCCTTGATGTTGGAAAAACAATGACCACCAGCAAATAACAATGATAATCTAAACTCTGTTTCTCTGAGATGATTTTCAATCATAATTTCTACATGTTAAAATCAGTTTGAAAGGAATATTTTGTGTGTGTGTAGTCTTAAAAAGTTAAAGAGCCATTGTAAAAATGTATAAATAGATGTATGAGATCACCTTAAAACTAGATAGTGCTTTAAAAGTTTATGATTATATTTAAAATTTTTATACATGTATGTAATTTGCTTAATATTTAGCAAAAAAATGAAAATAGCAAACCATGAGAGACTCTTGAATGCTGACAAAAACTGAGGACTGATGGATGTGGGGGGAGGGGGGGATGGGCATGGAGGAGGACACTTGTGGGGATGAGCACTGAGTGTTATGTGGAAACTAATTTGACAATAAACTATTAAAAAATAAAAAAAATAAAAAAAAAAGAAAATACTTTATGATATTAACAAAATGTCAAACATTGATGATGATGATGAGAATGCTTATATTAGAGTGAAGAAGTTGACCCTGCTTCTAAGGCCAAATCTGCTATTGGCTCCTAAACTCCCACATACCACTTGTTTTTTCAGTAGCTTTATTTCAGCAGTTATGTTTCCCTTTTATATCATCATGTTTCCCCTTTCTGTTGATCAAATTATGTTTGAAAATTTACCTTCAAAATCAAATGACAATTTCTATGATCCTATGTTCCAATGAAACTGCTTTTCATTTCTGTCTTCTTTGACAGTACAACTTTATGAAAGTGATAACTTACTGAAAAAGATATATTACTAATGATATATCACCTGTTCTCTCTTCTACTCACTGGTATCTGACATTTCTCTCATGACTTCATAGAAAACTATTCTTCTTATGAACACTGGTGACCTTCATTTTGCCAAATGCTATATTCTATACTTTGTTCTCATTTTATTTGACTTGTCAGAAATATTCAGCAAGGGTGACATGCCGCTTTATATTCTCTCTTCCTTTGGTCTTCATAACATAATCACAGCCCCCCCTGTATCATTTGCTGTTCTTCTTGGCTTGTCTCTCTTCCCATGGATGTCCTCTAAATCTTTGATGCCTCCAGTCATGTTTTGCCATGTCTCATTCCACTCTACACATGCTTTCTTGATGATGTAAATCAGTTCCATGACTTCATGAGCACCTGACATGTTTATGACTCCCCATTTCACAGTTTCAGTCCCATTTCTCACAGTCTACCTGCTGAGTAGATATCTCCATTTGATATCTGGTTAGTTTCTCAAAATTAGCAAAGTTCCAAAGAGAACGTTTGATTCCACCTTCCACACTACATTTTGTTTCATTACTGAAGTACAATTGACATGATTTTTCCATTAGTTTCAAGTATACATTATAGTGATGTGATATGACACACCCCATTACTGAATGCCCCTTTCTTTGTATCTTAGTAAATGCCAGTCACCCCCCCAACTGCCCCCAAAACTGGTCAGGTCAAAATTTCAGAAGTCATTCTTATTCCTGTACTTATCTACCCTCACTCACAAATTCATCATCAAGTCCTTTTGGCTCTACTTGCAAATATATCTTGAATTTATTTATTTTTTTATCATCTTCCTTATTATTACCCTAAGTTTCTATCATCTCTTTCCTAACCATTGTAAATGGCCCCAAATCCTCTCTCCTCCTGCTTTCATTTTTGTGTTCCACCATGATGTTATCTTCCTGGAAACTTGGGTGTTTTTTTTTTTTTTTTAACAATGGGTCAAATTATATATTTCCCCTACTCCAGACCCTCCAATGGCTTCTACTGCACCTACATTAAATTTCTTAAAATTTATGATAAAGTCCTTTCTGGTCTGACCTGGTTCTATACTTAAATGGTTTCATACAATATTCTCTTTAAACCTTACATACATGTACTCACCCTAGATTTATTTCTATTTATCAAATATTTAAAGCTCATATCATGTAAATTTCTAAAGAGAACAATTTATCCAAAACTATTCCACCTCATATACACACACCTAATCTCATTGTACTAGCAATCTCTATGCCAATATTATGGTTTATGTTTTATATATTGTCTATTTCTGTCCTGTCTAAAATGATCTTATATATGTATGTTTGTATAAATATATATGATTATTTTCTCTCACCCTTAAGTAGAATAGAAGCTTTATGAAATCAGAAGCTTATCTATCTTATTTTTCTCTGTATTAAAGCCCTTGGAACAGTACCTAGCATATAAAAGATGCTCAATAAATATTTGATTAATGAATGAATAAACTGAAAAGTAAGGCTTACAGAAACTACTTAAATGGGCTGCACATGATATTTGAAACAAAGAAAATTCCAGAGAGGACATCTGAGTAGCTGTCATTAAAATAACCTAAAGATAAAAGGAAAAATAATTGTATTTATTTTTGTATGGCTTACAGAAATTACCGTAATATATACTGGGATATATATTTTGTTTTGATTTTGTTTTTTTTTAAGTGGGGATCTTTTTAATTCCATGCATTCTTATTTTAAAAGTTTGTTTTATTTATTTATTTTGAGAGAGACAGAGACAGCATGACTGGGAGGGGCAGAGAGAGAGAAGAGAGAGAGAATCCCAAGCAGGCTCTGCACTGGCAGTTCAGAGCCTGATGTAGGGCTCAAACCTATTGAGCCATAAGATCATGACCTGAGCTGAAACCAAGATTCAGACCCTTAACCAACTGAGCCACTCAGGAACTCTTGGGATATATATTTTGACTGAAGAGAGCAAAAAATTCTAAAAGTCAAAACTATGGAAAGATAAATTGATTGTTTAGGGAGGTTTCTTTTAGTAAAATCTGGATGACCATAAGGAGTGTTTCCATAGCAAAGGCTGAAGCTTAGGGTAGATAACTGAACTGCACAATATGTGTGGCATCCTCATACCCAGGAGCTCCCTTCTCTTTAGTTATCATAACCCATTTGGGCATTAAATTACCTTAGACAATCATACAAGTCACCTAATTGAATAGCTTTTATTTTCCTCATCAAATTACTCAGGATACTAGAAATACCATGATTTAGACCTGTCTTAATGGTGTGCCAAGATTTATATAGATTCCAAGAAATCCATTTCCTCAAAAAAAAATTATATTCTATTTTCACTTTCTATCCCCTCTTAACCTAAGTTTTTCATTTTTTAAAATGTTTATTTATTTTTGAGAGAGAGAGGGAGAGAGAGAGAGGACATGAATGGGGGAGAGGCACCGAGAGAGTAAGACAGGGAATCCAAAGCAGGCTCTATGCTGTCAGCACAGAGCCCGATGCGGGGCTCAGGAACTGTGAGATCATGATCTGAGCCAAAATCAAGAGCCAAAGGCTTGACAGACAGCCACCCAGTTGCCCCTGAAACATTTTCTAAAGATGGTAGAAGGAATAATGTAGGGAGAGACAGTATAAATCATTTAGCCCTGGGACTGTCACCTTTTTTCCAAGAAGATCCTTTCCATTTCTTGATATGGATGCCTTATCTTCTTGAGAACATGATCTTGCACCCTGGAGAGTATAAAATCTAATAGACATTTTGGTCCCTTAGTCTTATTCATAATCAGTATTAATTGCCCGATAGTCAAATTGTGAGCACAGCATAGAATCTGCATAATATATGATCTGAGGGAAAGGTGAAAAACACTAATAACAATAGATATGGAGATTGTCCTGAATAGCATGGTCTGAGGATAGAAGATAAGGAACTTCAAGCTGGAGTACTCTAAGGATGCTGAGTACAAATGAAAAGGAACAAAAAAAGTGACTAGTCTCCCAGTTATACTGAAATCATCTAAATTAGACAGAGTAGTCACTCAGAGCTAAGTACCTGAGGTCAACCTGACAGGGTCTGAATCCCTGTTTAACCACTTAACTAAGTGTAAACCTCTGAGAGAGTCACAACTTCTCATGGACTTCACTGTGTAAAATCATGGCATGCACATGATACTGTTTGGAGGAGAGAACAAACAAGTCAATTCATGTAAATCACTTATGGAGGTGCTAGATGCATTATAAATGGCCCACAGAAGTTAATACTCAAATTACTATTCCATGTCTTATATGTATTACAAAGGCTTTCCTAAGCCTACCACTTTTACTCTTTCTCTAAGTAGATGTTTGTTTTAGTCAGTTGAGAATAAAGATGAAATGACAGACCTTAACATAAAAAATTAAGAAGGGAAAAGGAGAAGAAGAGACAATAGAGGTTCAGGACTAAAGAAACACATCTTGCTACTATAAAGTAATGAGGTCAACAATTTTCTTCCACAGCAAATTCTGAAGGCAAATTCTTTTTTTAAAAGTTTATTTGTTTATTGAGAAAGAGAGAGAGCATACAAGAGTGAGCAGGGGAAGGGCAGAGAGAGAGAAAGAGAGAGAGAGAGAGAGAGAGAGAGTCCCAAACAGGCTCTGCACTGTCAGCACAGAACCTGTCCTGGGGCTCGATCTCATGAGCTGTGAAATCATGAGCTGAGCTGAAATCAAAAGTTTGATGCTTAACCAGCTGAGCCACCCAGGCACCGCTGAAGGCAAATTCTTAAGAGGAGTTCCATTCTAGAAATGCTCTGAGCAAAGACAGTGAATTTGAATAAATTTTGTCTCACCAGGACTCCTTTGAAGTAAGTAGCACACTCACTGTGGTTATATCCCCTATAAAATTTACTTAAAAAAGTTTTATAGACAACATGTTTAATGCTTAAAATTGCAGTAGAATAATTCATAAGTTTAGAAAAAAACATGTGCATGTGTGTATGTGAACACTCACATACACAGATGTTCTCTCATAATTGCAAAAATCTTGATCATGAGGCAGAGTTGAGTTCAGATGGAAGTACCTGCAACCTTATAGATCAAGATCTTTTTAGCTCTTGAGTTTGGCCACATTTAAACAGTAGCTTTGATACTTCCAATCAGTTTAACAAACACTTACTGAGTTTCTTCTCTGTGAAAGCATTGCAGGAAAAGAGCCCTTCATGATCCAGTGAGTTAAACAGGCCCATAAACCATTGAAACAATGCTGCTATCAGTTTCTATGATACAAACAGTAAATGTGTGACAAGAAAGTACAGAGGAGGGTGACATTAGTCATGTTAATGAAGAAAGATTTGAGGTTTCCTTCAGGGAATATAACTTGAGCTATGCCTTGCAGAATGGACAAAACTTTAGTGCTGGAAAGTGAGGGAATGGTCTCTGAAACAGGATTTAAAAGATGTTTCCACTAAGCCTTTCTCAATAGACAATCTTAACTCTTCTCTCTGATGCCTTCTGGTGCTCAGTCCAATTTCCTGTTGCCCTAACATAGGAAATTTACCCAATAACTGACTTCATTACTCCCAAATGTTTGTTAGTGAGCAGGAGGTCAGAGGGCATTTTGAGAGGCCGATTTTAGTTTTGAAGAGCTCTGAACCTGATATGAACAGAAATATGTATAAAAGATACTAGTGGGGCACCTGGGTAGCTCAGTAGTTACACGTCTGACTTTGGCTCAGGTCATGATTCCACAGTTGATGAGTTTGAGCCCCTCATTGGGCTCTGTGCTGATAGTTTGGAGCCTGGAGCCTGCTTCGCATTCTGTGTCCCTCTCTCTCTGCCTTTCTCTCCACGTGCACTCTGTCTCTCTCTCTCAAAAATAAACATTAAAACATTTTTTTTAAAAGGTACTAGCAAGATCTCTCCAAGATCAGAGGAGGTAGAAATCTGTATATCATCTCACATTTTCTGCACAAGCCACCAAATTCTTTCTAATACTTTATTTCAGAGTCTGGATGCTGCATCAGCATTGACTGTGCAGTGAAGCCAAGCAGGAGAGACTGCTGAGCAATTCCCTGATACTCTGTCAGTGCAGTCCTAAACTTAGAACCAATTCTGCCTGATGTATATGCTATTTCTGCTATGCCATGACTTGTTCTAATTAAAAGTAATACATTTCCTATTTTAAATGATAGACAGTTGTTTATTTTGGCTTTGAGTAAACCATAAAAAAAAAAAAACTCATGTGGTCTGGGCCGTAAACATGGAATATAGAGGTGATGAGACATTTCTCTCCTTTAGGAATGGCTAGAAAAGACATAAAAGATCAATTAAAAGGTTTGGAGAGAAAAAAAAAAAGAAAGCTTTGGTGAGAAGAAAAGAGCTCAACCAATCAGGAAACTATCATTTGAACAAGTCTAATGAGAAAAAACAGTGACAATATTAAGAAAAGTAAAAGAGATTAACTAAGGAGTAACAAATTCAGGGGGGAAATGGTACAAAAAGGATTGGACAAACTCTTCTAAGAAAATAATCAAATGTTTTTCCCTCTGGTTTAGTTAGATGACTTAAAATAAGAGGAGTTATTCTATTTTCAAAAATTCTCTGTGAAATAAAAGTTTTATATAATTTTAATAAGTAAGAATTATAAATATATTTGAAGAATTTTGGGTTCTAATGTTCTAAACCTTATTAAAATTGTGCTATATTTATTCAGAGTACATTAAAAGTAGAAGAAAAGCTGATAAATATAACTATAGTAAAATATATTGTATTTATTAAAATGGCCACTTAATGAAATATATTTTACACTAAATATAGTTAGAAAATTGTAGACAATATGTTTTACAGAATTGATATGCATTATTTGACTGCTAATTCAGAGCATTTTAAAGCCCTCTTTCCCCTTACTTCTCTTAAGCAGAAAATTGTGTATAATATGTCTTTTTGACGTAGATTGTAATGGTAGAGTATCACAGAAAGGATACTGGTCTTAGAATAGCTGGTTATGGATTTAAATCCTGAACACTATTATTTTCTAACTATGTAGCCTTAAGGAAATTTCTTAGTTTTCCGAACTTCCTGAGACTCAATTTCCTTATTTTCAAACTTGACCTAACACACTGTATATGCCAGAATTACTGAGAAGAATTAAGATGTTGTCTGGGTCAGAATCAAACAAAAATACAAAGCACAGTACCTGCCACAGAACACACAACCACAATATTAATTTCCTCCTACTATTCCATGACATAGTTGGAATAAAAATTTTAAAAATGACCTGATCTAAGATCTAATTAATAAGAGTGAGAGAAGTCAGAAAAATTTGTTTCCTGGGACTTCAAGCACAAAGTTAATTGTACGTTCCTGGGACTGACATGATCAAGACCAGATGTAGACTGAGCTTGCTCAGTACAAATAGGATAATTTCCTTGAGGTTGTTCACATTTAGTAAATGTTAATGATAAAACAAGTGTTATATCTAGTCGTGCACCACAAATGTCTAATCTGGACTAATCTATAAATAGGAGTAGTTTAAATAGTAAATTCGTGTTTTGGGTTTCTATTTGTAACATGTAATGATAATAATTTGTTCACTTCTGTTAAACTTCATGTCTTTTGAAATGCTTTAATGTATGACTATGTTGACTGAAAACTGAGAAATACATGTGAAGTTTGATGACTAGAAAAAGAATCTCAAGTGGTTTAATTTATATAAACAATATATTCAATGATAATAAAAATATGGCGCATATTAATTTGTTAATATGAATAGGCTTTGTCAGAAATTTCCTCAAAGTGTAGAGTTCAAGCTCTTTTTCTTTTTTTTTAAATATTTTTATTTATTTCTAGGAGAGAGAGAGACAGCGTGGGCAGGGGAGGGTCAGAGAGAGAGGGAGTCACAGACTCTGAAACAGGCTCCAGGCTCTGAGCTGGCAGTCAGCACAGAGCTCGAACCCAGGAACCGCGAGATCATGACCTAAGCGAAAGTCAGACGCTTAACCGACTAAGCCACCCAGGCGCCCTTCAAGCTCTTTTTCTTAATTTAAGGACACTCTTTTAGAAAACAGAATAATTTAAGGACACTCTTAGAAAGTATGTTAGTTTAATAAATGGCCATTTTAAGGCCTAAAACTCTTAACAAGGAACTTCAGCAGTTTTGAAATAACAAATAGGATTAAGAATTTTAAAAATGGGATAAAAATTGAAGGATTAAAGTAGGATCAGTGATAGGATAAGAAAACAGGCTTTTGTGGGAGAGAACTGATTGAATAATTAGGGACCAGGTCACTTGACTCCTAAAATTATTTTCCATATATTTAAAGTTTATATCCTAAGCCTAGAAAGGTGGTATGTATGTATGTATGTATTGTATTTTAGATAGGAAAATTGTACTGAACTCTCGTACCACTCTTTTGGGTAAATTATTATCAATATTTGTTAATTCTCCAAAATGTAACAGAGCAGGGCACTTGAGCTATGTTGCAAAGGTTTTCTTCAAACACAAATGGTCCCAGGCTGTTATTTTGTTCTCAGTGTTTAATCCTGCTGTTATGGCTGAAATGTTTAATCCCGCAGCCTTTGCCTCCCTTTTGATGTCAAGCTTTCAGAGTCATGCTGTGGTCTGTGTACCTGCGGCAGCAGTCACTTCACTTCCCAGGGGAAACGGAGTCACATACTCACAGTGAAAACAAAAAGAGCCTCAGAAGCAGACAGACCTGAGTTGTACCCTGGATCTTTCCAATTGGGCAGATTACTCAAACTAAATGAGACTCACTATTCTCACCTGTAAAAGGAAGGTAGTGGGAACTCCCTGTTGTGTGAACTAAATGAACAAACTCCATCTATAAAATATGTAATAGGATTCTTGGTACGTATAAAGTACTTATGGTTTTTCCCTTCCACTTTCTCCCATGCTGTTGAAATATGCCTTTTATTGCTTTTGATTTTGGAGAGTACTAATCTAGTTTGATAAAACATTGTCTGAAATAATGGTAAATTGTCTCTGATTAAATGTCTGAGAGAATCTCCTATGGGTTTACATTTGTCTATTTTGGCTGCTTACTTCTAGGTTTTTGGATGTATTCCAAAGAACTGAGATTTTTTTTTGAGGAAGTGAACTGTTACCACAGTACTGCAACATCCTAACATTCAGTGTTCTTTATTTTCCTGCATTAAGACAGCCCGTGTACTAAACTGAGAACCTGTTTTCCTATTCACATATGAATAAGGAAATCAGTGGAAAAATGAAATATATCAGTGATTCATCATGTAGGTTATAAAATTTCCCAGACTGGTTATTGTACTGAATATTTTACCAAAACACATTTTAATTTAGCCACACTGGTTTCATGTATATTTTACTACACACTAGTTGTTGTTGGTACCAGTTTGACATTTTTTAATTTATTTTTTAATATTATAAAAATAAGTTGTAAGTGATACCTTTGTTACTGGGTTGTATGTTTTTAATAAATTTTAAAAATTCTTAAAAATAGAATTTAAACAGATATAAATTCTAAATTTGTTTTGAAGTAAGAACGCATCTTGGGGAGATTAATTATAACCTGGCTCTTTCAATTATAAACTATCTCTTTATAGATATAATCACATACATGAGTATAGAAATAATCAGACAATAATAATAAAAAAGCTTACATTCTGTCTCTTGAAATATAGATTTCTTCCTACCTTCTCTTCTTATTAACTTGTTTTAGGGAAATAAACTTTTACTTTTTTCCTCCTGACAATGAAAAAATTTATCTTCCTTTAACATAAATTGTACTTATGTTTATTATTTTTCCATTTATGATTTTGGTTATTCTGTTCAATAATAGAAAAGATTACCCATGCTTAATCAATATTAAATTTTTAAAACACGGCAGAAAGAAAACATACAGAAATCACCATAAAGATATATAAAATGTATAAAATAAAAATGGAAACATATAAAATAAAGAAGAAAAATGTTTTACTTAATTTTATTTGCACCTAAAGTTTATGTTTTCTTATAATATTCTACGCAAATGAATGACTCTAAGGAAATTTGCTTGATTAATTCTTTTATATATTGAGATTTATTTTTTGCTTATTGAAATGTTTTGTTTTGTATATTTTGTTTATTGTTTTGTATATTTTTGTTGAATATATATTGTTTATTGAGACTTCATAAAGAAGATTATTTTGTTCAAGTAATGCCTTATTTCATAGCAATAGATGACAGGAGAGTAAAATTGGAGAAATAAATATCAACAGATGCATTTTTAAGCTAAAATTTCTGCTGCGTCTTATAGATATGAAACCAAGACTATTAATGAGAATATTTTGATAACATGGGTGATAGAATTTTCCAAAAATAGCAAGAACAATATCACTCATTCCATATTCTATTTTTACAATGTGACTTTAACATTCCTCCCCTGAATAGGTAAGGCCTACATTCCCTCTCTTTGAATTTGGATGTGATTATGTATATAGCAGAAGTAAGGCTATATGACTTCTGAGTCGAGGTTACAAAATGATATAATTTCTTACTTATTTTCTTGAATATTTGTTCTTGGAACTCAGCCACTGTGCTGTGAGGAAGCACACGGAGCTGATGGAGATATCTACATTCAGAAGAACCAAGACCCCCTGGAACATCGTCTTAGCTGAGTTCCCTGTTAATAGCCAGCACTAACCTGCCAGCCATGGAGATGAGTCATCTTGAAAGTGTATTCTCCAGCTTCTAGTTAAGCCACCGCTGCTGATGTTGAAGACAGCAATGAAGAACCATCACTCTGAAATCTGTCACAATTACAGATTTGTGAGCAAAGTAAATGACTGCTGTTATTTTAAGCCATTAAGTTTTGGGTGGCTTGTTACATAGAGATAGATAACTGATGCAGAATTTCCTAAAATATCTTACCCAGTTATTCTACTAACTTTGCATGAGTTATAAGTGATCACCGTCTACTTTCCTAGTTGTAAGTCAAACAATTTGGCTTTATCACCTTTAATAAGAGAGAATGGATTTTCATATATATGAAAAATATGTATACATACATATTTGTATATACATTTGTATGTCAATATTGAAAGATTTGTTTTTATTCATGTAAACATCTAATAAAGTCTCATTACCTTACTGAATATAGTTTTGCTTTAAGCTCTCAAGATGAATTATGTAGTAAGTAAGAATTGTCAAGGCCAGTTTTGTTTGTTTCGTTGGAGATCAACTTGAGAAACAAACTTTAGAATTGGCCATCCTCAAGAAAGTATCTCTAAAGAGCCATTTTCTGCAAGTATGACTCAACAGTAGCAAATGTAAAGGTAACTTATTAAAAAAAAGAGTATAGATCACCATCGAAATGGCCTGGATCTTCTTTCACCAAAATAGCTTTAATACATTAAGTGAAAGAACAAATGTAATCACTGGCCAATGGGACAAGTTACCCTAATTAAACTTAATATTACTTTCCCAAATGCAGTGCACTCAACAAATGTAGAAATTCAAAGCAACCCAAATGGGGGGGGAGAGAAGGAAAAAAAAAGCAACTCAAATATTATGTATTGTCCTCTCTTCCTCAGGCAACTGAAAGACAGAACTAATCAGATAAATACACAAAATTCTGTGTGAATATCTAAATTTTTATGGGAGGCTGTAAACTGAACTCAGAAAAAAAGCAAGAAAATGGATTAAAATAGATAAAATCCACACACAGTGCTGGGTATCAAGAGCAGGTCAAAAGAGTGATGTTGCAATTCTTTTTTTTTAATTAAAAAATTTTAACGTTTATTTATTTTTGAGAGGGAGAGAGAGACGGGGCATGAGTAGGGGAAGGGCAGAGATAGAGGGAGACACAGAATCCAAAACAGGCTCCAGGCTCTTCTAAACTGAAAAATGGATGAATCATGTCTGTTTTACAGACCTAAAGGGTATTATGCTAAGTGAAATAAGTCAGACTGAAAATGACAAATGCCATATGATTTCACTCATATGTGGCATCTAAAAAAACAAAGCAAAAAAATAAACAAATAAAAAGCAGAACCAGAGCTGAAAATACAAAAAACAAACTGATTGCCAGAAGGAAGGGGGGAGGTATGAACAAAAATGGGTGAAAGGGAGTGTGAGATACAGGCTTCCAGTTATGAGCTGAGTAAGTCATGGACATAAAAGGCACAGCATAGAAAATGCAGTCAATGATATTGTAATAGTTATGTACGGTGACAGATGATAACTACATTTGCGGTGAGCATAGCACAACGTATAGAGAAGTTGAATGGCTATATTGTACACCTGAAACTAATGTAACATTATATGTTAAACATACTCACAAATTTTTTAAAAATCAGATTAAACATATGGACTTCTCACCCATAGTTTAGTCTAGCCAAAGTAATTGTCATTATGTTGAGAGAGTGGCATGTGTTTGAAGAAAAAAAGAATTCTTAAGATTTTTTTTTTTTGCCTAAAAGATGGCTTTGGTTGTGGTGAGTGGCACATGAGACTCACTACAAGCAAATAGAACAGACATCTTAATTTATATGAGAATTTTATTGCCAAAGGAAACATGAGCCTAAACTTCAAAGCCATTGACCATTGAAATGATGATGTTCCAGATACACTATTTGTACCAAGAGGAACAGGCTCTGAAACTGTGGGAGACTTAAGAAGCATGTATTCCTCATTGTTCACCTCAGTCTACCTTGTTATGAATATGCAAGATAGGAAGATAATAACTTCTCAGTAGGTAGAAACATTAAATAAAGCAGTTCCACCCAAAGACCATATCATAGTCTCAAAAAGGAATATCATATGCCTTCTGTTAAGGAGTCTTTATAAGGCCTGCCTAGAGAGATATCTAGATGTCTGCATACAAACGACTGATATGCAGCTCCCATCCCACTCGTTTCCAATAGGATTTTCTGTTGTTGCTATCCTATCCCAGCTACACCAGCATATATTGGGTGTAGGGGGAGCCAATGCTAATGGGTTCTAATTTAAGGTCATCAGACTAGAGCAGCTATATCTAGATCCAAAAAAGAGGGCCACACTCATATCACATTAATATTCTGGACTTCAAGTTGGATGTAGTGACCAGATGAGTCCTCAGAATGTATCTCTTTAGAACAGAGGTGGGTAGGAAAAAGTGTAAAACTAATATTTGGGGACCAGATGGATATGTAGTATCAGAGGCTGCCATGGGTTCACCAAGAGCTATAATCCGTTTGCTCTGGGGCACATTTTAGACCACATTCTTCACGTAGGTATATCCATGTAACTGAGTTACAGCCAGTGGAATGTGGGTAAAAGTGATGTGTGATATCTCCAGGCCTAACTCCTAAAACTCCTCAAGTGATCCTCGTACTTCGTTTGCAGAATATCCATCAGATGACTCTGAATCCTTAGGGGATGCAGAATGATGAGACAGGAGAAGCCTTAAGATTGAAAACACCATTGAGGATCTGCTTTACTGATGACAGACTGTTGGATGACCCAGAAAAAACTTTTATGAATTTTGGGGCTGTTACAGCAGTTAGTACATTCTAACACATCCTCTGAGTCAATAATTCTATTTATATTGATTTTTTTCCCTAAGGCTATAGTCAAATAAGTATACATACCTGCAAAAATATATACACAGGATGTTAATTGAAGTTATGTTTATAATAGTACTTAGAAAAACAATATTTTAAGACACTAATTAAATTGATTACATTTCTTTATCTAATTGAATATGCTGTATCAATTAAAATGATGAAAAATGTATTAATATAAAAATAGACTTGGGGCGCCTGAGTGACTCAGTCGGTTAAGCGTCCAACTTCGGCTTGGGTCATGATCTCACGGTTTGTGGATTCCAGCCCCTCGTGGGGCTCTGTGCTGACAGCTAGCTCGGAGCCTGGAGCCTGATTCAGATTCTGTGTCTCCCTCTCTCTCTGACCCTCCCCTGCTCCTGCCTCTCTCTGTCTCTCTCTTTCTCTCTCTCTCTCAGAAATAAATAAAACATTATTTATTTATTTATTTTTAATTTTGAGAGAGAAACAGAGCAGGAGCAGGGGAGGAGCAGAGAGAGAGAGAGAGGGAGACACAGAATCTGAAGCACGCTCCATGCTCCAAGCTGTCAGCACAGAGACTTCCGCGGGGCTCAAACTCAGGAACCGTGAGATCATGATGACCTGAGCCAAAGTTGCCAGCTTAACAGACTGAGCCACTCAAATGCCCCACAATAAACTGTTAATAGTAGTTGTATCTAGGTAGTAAAATCATGAGTGAATCATCACTTTCCTCTTTATTGTTTTTGGTATCATCTGAATCTTTTACTGCTTTATCATGTACTACTTTAATCATCAGGAATTTTAGAAAGGTATTTTCTTTTTTTAAAACAAAGCAAAATGGATCTTACCAGGTACATAAGATTTAATCTGTACATCAAATTTAATATAGATTGTGCCTTTCCCAAATCAATTTCAGTGAATTCAAGTTTTTCAGAGAGTGAGAGGACCTCGTCCAATCATCTTAGCTTGCTTTTTCTTAAATATGTGAAGAATTTGGGGGGAAATAAGTATTATCACTGTCCTGCTGTGTTGAGGATTTTTTTAGAACAATAAATTCAAGCCATGATGAATTCCTCATTGAATTTTTAGAGACTCCCAATCTATGTGTTGATGGGATTAGTTATTTTGAAAACCCATGTTCAATTTATCTAATCTTAGTTTCTTTAATAAATCACCAAGGTCTAAGTATTAGTCTATATTTATGCTACTGATCTGCAGTGCTCAGCTTTGAATCAAACTCACAATTCTCTTCTCCATCTCAATCCTGCCATAGTTTATATCTGTATAGGTTGTGTATCAGTTTCCTAGGGGTGCCATAGCAATTACCACAAACCGAGTGGCTTAAAACAACAGAACCATATTCTCTCACAGTCCTGGAGTCTAGAAGTCAAAAATCAGAGTCAGGAGGGCTATGCTCCATCAGAGACTTATGGGAAGAATCCTTCCTTATCACTGCAGGTTCTAGTGGTTTACAGCAGTCTTTGGCATCTTGACTTGCTATCACTATGATTGCTCCACCTTCATAGGCCTTTTCCCATGTCTGTGTCTTCATGTGCAAATCTGTGTCTTTTTTTTTTTTTTATAAAGACACCAGTCATTTTGGATTTGGGGGCCCCCTCGAATCCAATACAGCTTCATATTAACTTGACTATATCTGCAAAGATCCTATTTCTAAATAAGGTCACATTCATAGGCCCCAAGTAGAAACGAATTTTGGGGAGACACTATCAATCAGTATAGATGATCCATCCAAAAACCATTTTATGACTTTTTCATTTTCAACAAGATTATACTAGTCCTCAGTTACACTCTCTTTCCATCATACTCTGGTACTTGTCCAACATGAAACTGCTTCACTTCTGAAATATTAAATTCATACTTTCCATTCTCTGACCAAACGTTTTTTTTCTTGCTTGCTTGCTTTTCTCCGTTCCTGCTATATCTATACTTCAAATTCTTGAGGCTTCTATGTCAACTTATCCCTCTAATTCTCCTGATGCATCAAGCTCTTCTCATCTCCTCCCACATTCATATTCTGTCTTAGATACTCTGGTCTGTGTTTTGGAAATGCCATCACCATCTCCCTGTCTCACTGCTGTCTTTTTGTCAGACACATCTAACAAAACTTTAAGCCCTGGAAGAAGAGGAATATCTACCTTTGTATCTGTATCCAGGAAGCTCAGCCCATATGCAAAATAATTAATATAATCAATTAGACTGTTATCATCATGAATTTGGTATAAAAAATATGAATTGAGCTTTTAACATTCTGAGTAATTACTCTGGGTATCTATTCAGATTGCTTTCTCACTTCCCTCAACTACAAGTTTCAATTTTTCTGTGATTCATCCTGTCAGTAGCTGACACTGACACAGCTTTCTTTTGGAAATGCATTTTTTGGCTTCCATAATTCCTCTTCTTTGGTACCTCTTCCTGAGTCTTCTCTATAGGACTGTCACATTTTTACATATTTTTAAACATTGATATATTAGTGAAACTCAAGTTTCTTTCTAAATGAATTTTGTTATCATTCTACATGCATACTAAGAAAGCAACATTATCATTTTTATTGTTTTCCATTATAATTTATATACTGAAGATTTCCATTTTTGGGGGGAAGAATTCTCTAATTTTATATCTGTCTTCTAAGCGGCAGGCTACATACCCAAATGCTTACTGGATACCTTCACCTGGATGTTATGTTGGTCAGTTCAGGCTGCCATAGCAAAATACCAAAAGCAGGGTGACTTAAACAATAGAAATTTCTTTCCTACAGTTCTGTTGCTGGGAAGTCCAAGATCAGGGTGCCGGGATGGTGAGACTCTGTGAGAGCTGTCTTCCTGGCTTGCAGATGGCTGCCTTCTCAATATGTCCTCACATGGCAGGGCAGAGACAGAGGACAAGTTCTTTGTTATCTCTTCATATAAAAGCACTAATCCTTTCATAAGGGTGCCATCCTCATGATCTCAGTTATACTTATTTACTACAGAAAAGTCCATCTCCAAACACCACCACTGTGAGAGTTAAGGCTTCAACATACGAATTTGCAGGGGGACACAATTTAGTCCATGGTAGATGTCTAAAGGATCAGCTGTATCATGTTGCAAGATCAATCGCACCCTGAAATACATAATTACACTAATATGTATCCCACATTAAAAAGCTTATCATCATATTTGACCTTTCCTCTTCCTGCAAACACCAAGCCTTGTTATCTAGTCATTTAAAAAATAGTTATTGAACACCAATAGTATATCAGGCACTGTGCTAAGCTCTGGGTCAACCATTAGGAGAAAGAATAGGTGTAATTCACATCCCAAATACAACGAAGATTCTGGTGTTGCACACAAATCACAAGCATTAGTCCTGTAACCATGCAAATATATATAATGTTACAAGTATGATGAGTATTATGAATGGTAGGGACATAGTATGATAATAGCACAACTTAAAGATGTCAGAGAAGGATATCCTAAGCGAAGACTGGGCTGAGATGCAAAACAAAGGTAAAGATTTATCAGGTGGAAAGGAAAGAAGGGGCACAGGATTAGCAAAAGCTCCACGGGAAGAAGAAAAAACTGTCGGAACAGAGACTGTAAGCCAGTAGGGTGGTGTGATATAAACTTGGCAGTATATGTAGGGTCAGAAATGAGCAAGGCCTAGTAGGTCTTGTTAAATGATTTTATTTTCAGTTTAGCAGAGCTTTTGAAACATTTTAAGGGAGAATGTGGCATGATTAGATTTACATTTCAAAAGGACTCGTTTGTCTGCAGTGAGGAGAGCAGGTTATGGAGGAACCAAAAGCGTGTTAGAAAACTATCAGTCTTCCAGAGAAGAGATAATGGTAAGGGACAAGAGTGCTATCACTGTGAAATGGAGCAAGACACAGAGACTTAATAGATATTCAGATAGTGACTTAGTCTGCTTGGGCTGCGGTACCAAAATACCATACACTGGATGGCTTAAACAACAGAAATGTATCTTGTGAACTCCTGGAGCCCAATAAGTCCAACATAAATGTGCTGGCAAAGTAGACTTCATTCCAATACCTCTTTCTTTGGCATGTGGGTGGCAGCTATCTCATTGTGTGCTTACATGATCTCTTCTTTGTGTTTGCAAAGACAGGAGGGAGAGACAGCAAGCTTTCTGATATACTTTCTTATAAGGATACTAATCCCATTATGAGGGTTCTACTACCATTACCTCATCCAACCCTAATCACTTCACAAAAGCCCCATCTCCACATTGAGGTTAGAGCTCCAACATATGAATTTGTGGGGGAGGGGTTACAATTCAGTCCAGGGAAGGAAGCAAAGTTGACAAGGCCTATTGATGACTTGGGTATGGGGTAGGAAAGTGTCAGGAGGACCTTGAGCTTTCTGGTTTGTATATCTGGGCTCACAGGGAAATGGTCTCTTAAACAGTCTCCTTCATTACCTCTCACTTCAGATGTCTACAGTAGTTTTCTCACTGGTCTCTGAGGATTCCTGCCACTTCGCACCAGTTTCTTTTCCTCATTTTGGTCAGTAGGTCCTTTGCAAACTGAAAATCTAACTTTTTTATGCTTCTGAGTGACACTTAGGATAAAGACCAAATCTATGATATTATCCTCAGAAGAAATTCAGTCATCTGAACTTTTTGGAATCTTCCAAGACCCATTTCTTGCCTTGTTCTACTGGTGTCACTCTAAGCAATACTTGTATTGGAATTATTTTCAGTTTTGTAAATGTTCCATGTTCCTTCTAGATCTTGGAATTTGCACATGTCATCCCATCTAATCAGAAGGGCTTCCACTTCTCATCCTACTTCTTGTGGGTTAACTCTTATTCGTTTTTCAAGGGTCAGCTTAGATGTCACTTCTCTAAGGAAGTCTTCTCTTAACGCTCCTCCTTCCGAATACTTAATATAGTCCCTGACTTATTTGCATCTTCCTAGCACCTTTTATTTATTTTGATTGCAGTATTCCTTAACCATTTTTATTTGTTTGTTTTTGATGATTATTTATTTATCTATGTCTTCCTGGATTATGAACACTTTGAATGTAGGAGCCATATTTTGATCATTGTATTGCTAGAATCTAGTACTGTAGAACCTCAATAAACAATTTGTTTGTTTATTTGTTTTTTTAAAGTTTATTTATTTTGAGAGAGAGAGAATGGGAGTGAGGGAAGGCAGAGAGATAGGGAGAGAGAGAGAATCCCACACAAGCTCCACACTGTCAGCACAGAGCCTGATGTGGGGCTCAATTTCATAAACCCTGAAATCATGACCTGAGCGAAGATCAAGAGTCGGATGCTTCACAGATTGAACCACCGTGCCCCTTGATCCTCAATAAACAATGTTGAGGAATAAATTGCATGCATTAATACATAGATTAATGTAAATGTTAAATTGTATAATAGGTAATTTGGATTTAATTTGCATGCTCCATTGTATAATTATACCTGTGCTACTCCAGAATTCCTTCATAAGAGACAAATTTGATAATATTTTTAAAACTTTCCTTTCTTTTTATAGCCTGATTTAAGTCATTTAATTGACTAGTTTTCCAGGGAACATTCTATATTTGCAACAGATTGTAAGTTTATAGTGCTTCTTTTATGTGAATAAAGTTTGCATTTTATTACTAATAGCTAACATCTATTGATTAGGTATAACACATATTCTAGGCACTGTTCCAGGTTTTTATACATTAATGCAATTCTAATATATGTAATGTAATGTAATTGAATATAACAATGCTATATAAGAGATATTGTTAGTATTATTTTCTATATGAGGAAAATGAGACACCGAGAGTTTAAGTAACTTGTGCAATCACATTCTAGTAAGGGCCAGAGTCAGGATGTGAATGCAGCCACACTATCTCCAGAGTCTGTGCTCTCATTCCCTATACCATATTACTTCCCAGTCTCATGTATAGTATGAAATAAACAGAAAACTTTTTTTTTTAACCATGTTATACTCAGGAGAATGACCAGAGAGTCCACAGAGTATTAGAAACAACGCATATTTTCCCCAAAATGATACTTAATGGTTTCCTTCTGTAATTACATATGCTCCAAACATTTCCAGAGCTTCTAAAATATAGTTAAGTACAAAAACAAAAAGGAATTTTACTCAGGACCTAGCTGAAGAATAAATGAGTACAGCTCATATGAAAATTAAAGGAAGAAAGATAACAAAAAATTTTAAAATCCTTGGACCATGTCCAAATTCCTTTACCCTCCAGACACCGGTAAATGCACTATGAGGAGCTGTGTGAATTTAACTTCTATTTGAGACAGTACTTGATGGAGGTACATTGATAACTTTTGATGGAGCAATTATCATTGAGGAATAGGCCAAGGCCTATAGTTTTAGAGCTATTTTTCATTCTATACAAAATGGGTAGAAGGAGTGGTTGAGTAATGGCTTTTTCTTTGGAATATAATTATTATCTTTTCACAGTTATGGAGATCAATTATACACAAATATTATATAATAGCAACAGTTTTGGCAACAAAAAGCAGTAACTAGCACCAATTGTTATTCCAATTTTTAGTTGTTCTACAAATACTAGAGGAATAAAAGAGGTTTATTTCCTACTTCCCTTTCCTTATTCTTCTCAATGGGAGAAGAGCCTAATTTCAAACTAACTAGACAGATTTTACCTTTCATGATGGATATATCAAGTAATAGGAGACACAATAAAGCTACAGTTAACAAGAATGATTTAGAAGAAAATACAGAGGGTGTCTTACAGAGGGTGTCTTTCAGTAGATTTATTTATTTCTTCAACAACTTGTTTGCCAAAGTCATTACAATATTATGATATTTTATTATATTAATCAATTAATTCATATATTCATTTAACAGATACTTGCTGAAGCTTCTCTGTACATGACAATCTTTCCAGTGATGTGTATCCAGTGGTTCATAAGATACATATAAATACTTACCTTCATGAAGCTTGTATTCTGTGGAAAACACCAACAAAATAACTACTACAGAAATATGTGGCATATTAAATAGAAGTAACTTTTATGGAGAAAAATAAAGCAAATAAAAAGGATAAAAATGCTAATTAGAGGGTAACTAGAGAAGAGATATAGGTGAAGGCTTAAAGGATAAAGCAAACAACATGAGTATATGTAGGAAAAAAAACTCTGTAGGCAAAGCAAAGGGCAAATAGTATTCTTTCTGTATTAGTGCAAAAAGGATGTTCATATTCCTGGAGCAGAAAGAAATAGGGACAAAGCAACAAGAGACAAGTAAGTAAGTAATAACCATCCAGGTCTAAGACATTTTATCATGAGTGACATAATATGCCACTAGAAGGTTTTGAGTAACAGAACAATATCACCCTCTATATCTTAACAGGATCACCCTGGTTGCTATGTTTGGAAATAAATAAGAAAGAGTCAGGGAGATTAATTGGTGAGCTAGAACATTAGTACTGGCAAGAAATGATAGTGTTTGAACTTGGGTTGGTGACAAATGTTCAGATGCTGGGAAATATTTTGAATGTAAAGCAACAAGATTAAACGTGAACTGTGTGTGCAAAAGCAAATCAAGAATGACTCAAGATATTTGGGCTGTATGCTTGGGATCATTACTTTTGCTATTAACTGAGATGGGAAAAAATGGAAGATGAGGGAGTTTTTTTGTTTATTTTTTTGTTTTTGTGGGGTTTTTTTTTTGGTATTTGTTTTTGTGTTTTTTGGATGTGTGTGTTAAGCCTGAGATGAATACTACACACTCAAGAGGATATTTCATGTAGGTCATTGTGTATAAAAGTGTGAACTTTCAAGAAGAGATCTTGTTTTGTAATACAAATTTGGAACTCATCATCTTATAGATGATAGTTAGCACTATGAAAAAAGATGGAAACAACAATGGAGTAGAGATATAGACCTGTACTGTCTAATGTGGCACCCACAACCACGTGTGGCTATTGAGCATTTGAAATATAGCTACCATCAATTGAGATGTGCTGTTAAGTGCAAAATATACATCAGATTTCAAAAACTTAGTGTGCAAAAAGAATGTAAAATATTTCACTAAAACTTCTATTTAGGTAAATATTAAAATATTATCTAAGGACACTTGTGTAAATATATTAAAATGAATTTCACCTATTTGTTTGGTAGTTCACATTTCTATTGGACAGTGTAGATATAGAGAAAAATGAAGTCTAAGAATGGAGCTCTAGGGAATTCCTAGATTAAGATATTTGCAAAATAAGAAGAAACTAAAGCATAGATTGAGAGAGGCAGTTAGTAATATGAAACACAGATGCCAGGAAATGCTTGCATCCAGAAAGTCAAATGAAGAAAGTTATCTCAGGAAGGAAGGAGTGGACACNACAGATGCCAGGAAATGCTTGCATCCAGAAAGTCAAATGAAGAAAGTATCTCAGAAGGAAGGAGTGGACATGAAGTTTATCTACCATGTCCAATTTTTGACTAACTGTGATACTTGAAATAAATCTAAGGTTGAGAATTGACATTGAATAGCAATATGAAGATCATTGGTTGGGGGCAAGAATAATTTCTGTGAAGCTGTAGGGTGAAAGCCTAATTGAGAGAAATAGAGGAAAGAGAATGGAGGAAATGAACCTAAAAAGCTCTTTTGAAGTGTATTGTGGTAAAGGGGAGACAATCATTGAAATGCTAGTTGGAGAGGGCAGTACATGGGGGTTGAAAGACATCTTTTTAGGAAGGGAAACACAGCAGCATAATTTTTATGCTGACATAGTGATTCAGTACTGGAAGAGTAATGTTCATGTAGGAGAACTGTTTTGGTGATTTCCTTATTAGTCTACAAGTGTTGGAATCTAGAGCAAAATGCAGGTGAGTATACACAGCTGATTTGCTCACAGAATACTTAAAATTTAGGGGGGATTGTGACAAAGCATATGTGCATGGAAGGGAATTTGGTACTTAAGAATAAACACAAGTGAGGGGCACTTGTGCTGGGAGTCACACCGGCCTCACTGGATGAAAGTCACAGCGAGGAAATGGCAGCATTTGCACAGCTCCTGCCATGAGTAATGAAAACTGGTATCTCCTTCTGCTACTACTGGTTCATGTTGGAAATGAGCCTGCTGGTATTGACCAGGCCTCACAATATTCCAGATCAGACCGATATTCCCCACAGACTCTTCTTAAGGAAAAGCATATTCCTGCCTTTTTAAAAGAGACTTCAGATGAAAGCATTGTGGATGATTGTCAAAAAGCTCTTCCTCTGGGCCTTGCAGATCCAAGACTTACATAATAAAGGGGGCTAAGAACACAAGAATTACAATTGAGTCTGGCCCTGAGACAAAGAGCCTAATTTAGAGTTAAGAACCGATATCCACCCCCAACCCAATTGTTTCTGCTTGGAGCACTAGCCTCCCAAGGCATTTGTGATCAGTATTCGAGTGACTTATTCTGGTCTTGAATATGCTGATTGTTCCCTGTGAAGGAACCTATTGAGGAACTTCTTTTGTGATTATGGGAGAAAAGGTGTTTCCTGAAAGACCTGTTTTTCTTAATACTTCTTAAACATGCTATAGTCCTCTGCTCACAAAGAAGTAACTTCACCCTTTTTATGCTAAAAACATTGTCTTGTATGCTAAAGATACCTTCTTTTCCCATAGGATAAGCATCTAAATCCCCTACCTCAATCACTATTGATAAAGGTTATGCAGAAGTCTTCTACAAATCTATGTTCTCGGGAATTCTTACATATCAAAGAAGTCTATCATCAGAAATTATTGTCTAAGGCAAATGTCACTTCTGTGCCATCCCCCAAGCACTTAATTATAAAATAAAATTGAGCCCCAGTCAGAGCAGAGATGCCTGCCTGGTGACCAGAAAGATTCTCGTGGCTGTCTCATCCCTCCCTCGCTGACACCATCCATCCTTCAGGGAATTCTGGGCCCTGCTGGAGCTGGCCTCTGGCACACTTGGGTAGCTCAGTCAGTTAAGTGTCTGACTCTTGATTTCAGCTCAGATAATGATCTCATGGTTTGTGAGTTTGACCCCCTGTTGGGCTCAGGGCTGACAGTGCAGAGCCTGCTTGGGATTCTCTGTCTCTGAGCCTCCCCTGCTCCCTCGCTCTCTCTCCAAATAAATAAATAAACAACAACAACAAAAAAGAATAAACACAGGTGAGGGTAATAGTTGGGAATTCACCCTTTAAAAATGTAAAAAGATAAGATATAGAACAGAGGTAAAAAGTAAAACAAAACAAAACAAAACAAAACAAAACCCCTAGAACTTTAATGTAAAAATCTGCCTTTAAATCATATACACTAAAAAGATTATTCTTGGGAATTACAAAGCAGTGTGCTCCACAGTATTATTTATTTTATTTAAAGAAGCAGTGAACTCTAAAGGAGAGAGGGGTTAAAGAGAACAACAGAGTTGTCCCAATGATGGATGATACTTTGGCTTTGCTTTACTTTCATGAGCATACTTTGAAAGTTTTGTTTTCCCTGTTGATTGTAGTTACATTAAGTAATTAATAATGAACATATGTTAACATTAAGACCAACATAAAACCTTTGGTTGCTTGAAGATGGAGATAGAATGGCTGTATTGCAAAATTAAAACTTTCAACTTTTGTATAAAGAAATAGATTCAAGTTTATGGTTCTTGAATGGCTATTAAATAATTAAAAATCCAAAGCACTGACTATTTCTAAATACTTGCTTTCAAGAGAAGGAGTAAATATAATACATGTGATTCCCATTACTTAATTAATTTTAAATTAAACATGTATTATTGAATACCATATGCTAAATACTGTGATATGGAAGTGGATGAAGACATTATCCTTGCCTTTGAGAATCATATGCAGAAGCAGAAGAGTCATTCCTTTAAACAAATAATATAATAAACAATAACAGAGCACCAGTAGAGATTATGATTTGTGATAGATCTCACAAAAATCATGAAACACAGGTATCGAAATTAGTCAAAAAGGAAACTGCTCTTGTAACTTGTGCAATCCATTGTTGATAGCATGGCAGAAATAATTTGAACTCAGTTTGATTTAGTTCCAAAACTTAACTTATTTCATCTAATCCTTATTCCCTGTGACAAGCAAAATAATAATAATAATAATAATAATAAAATAATAATAATGCTGTGTATCCATCTGTTGTTGAATAATAAATTACCTCAAAGCAACACTTAGTTGTTTCAGGGTTGCTCTGGGTCAGGAATCTGAGAATGGTTTTCCTGGGTCCCCTAATATTGGCAATACTGACAATCAAGTGTCAGCTGAAGCCACAGTCATCTCTAGGCTCTACTGGAGGTGAAGCCACCTCCAGACTCACTCATGTGGTTGTTGGCAGGATTCAGTTCCTCTCTGGTTGTTGGACTGAAGAAACTGGCTCCTCATGAGCTGTTGGCTAGAAGCTTGCCTTGGATCTTTGCCACAAGAGCTTCTTCACATAGTATTTCACAACATGGCAGTTTTCTTCATTAGAGAAAACAACAGAGGCCAAGCAAGTTAGAAGCTAGATTTTTTTAACCTAATATTGGAAGTGACATTTCATCCCATTGATTGTATTCTATTCATTAGAAGCAAATAATTAGGTTTGGTTAACATTCAAAGGGAGAAGGTTATACAAGGGTTTGAATGGTAGGACTCATTGGGAGCCATTTTGGAAGCAGCCTACCAGGGTTCACTGAGTGGCTCAGTTGGTTAAGCAGTCGGCTCTTGATTTCGGCTCAGGTCATGAATTCACTGTTAATGAGTTTGAACCCTGTGTTGGGCTCTGTGCTCACTGTGCAGAGCCTGCTTCAGAGCCTCTGTCTTCTTTCTGTCTTTTTCCCCTTCCTCACCCTACCCTCCTCTATCTCAAAAATAAATAAAGGCTAAAAAAATTAAAATAAAAACAAAAAAAGATGCAGCTTACCATAAGGCATATATAAAAAATATAGTAGTAGCTCAGAGAAGTTGTTAAATCTGTTCGAGTGGAGAAAAGAGCTGAAAAGATGCATGACGTGTTGGAGCTATGGGTTGAAGATTGTATACTTTTTAACTAAAAAGTTATTTTGTTTTACGGATTTATTTTTTTCCAGAGGAGAAGTATGGTTAAAACATAGAGGGGGAAAAGAAAGGCACCTGGAAGTTGTAACAATATGGGGAAATATGCTGAGTCAAAATATTATGAAGGAATGTTAGCGATAAAATTATAGAACAAAAGACTTTACATTTTGAGAGGCCATGTATAAATTTGAGTAAATAATGGAAAATAATTATACTGTCTTCACAAGAAAATCGCACGTAAGTATAATATTGTTATTTTTCTGAAACTATTGGTGGATCCAAGTTAAAAACAAATAACTGCCCCCCACCCCGTGCCCCCAGCAATGGTAATTAGGTCCAGGAAAAATTTTGAAGGTCATCTTTACTAGGAAATTGAAATTGTATCCTACAAGTTTTCTGAAGAAACTTTAAGGAAGGCAGTGAGTTGATGACATTCATTACCAATGGGTGCATTGTTACTAACTGATTAGAAGAAAAGAGACAGGTTATGAAGCTATTGTAGTAATCTAGATAGTAAGATAAAGAGACCTGAGTAGAGCAATGATGACTAGATAAGGAGAATGACTAATCTCTAGCAGATATAATCAATTGGATTTATTGACTAATTTAAAATTTGAGTGATATAGAAAGGAGAATGATTTTAGATTTCTGGCTTTACAAGCTGAGTGATAACATTTAGAGAGATAAGCAATATTTTGGTTGAAAGACAAAAACGCATCAACAAATTATGTGTATATTAACAAATGTACCAATTTTCTAGACACAGAGGAATAAATATAATATTGATGAAAACATATATACTTGTATTTGGCTATTTCATAAATACATTGTCTAAGTGCAACATGTGTCTGTAATAGAAATACAAACCATGATTCACATGGTACTTAGAGGAAATAAGAGTTGACAGGGACCATCTACAATAGAAATGAGATACAAAAATGCTGAGAATTCCCAGTGGCTCTCTTAGAATATTGTAGGCTAAATTGATTAATGAAATTGCATTCTTAATTTAATTAATGAAGTTTGTAGCCAGTAAACGCTTCTTTCTATTATTACTCAGACATTCGCTTGACTTCTGTAAGTTAAAGAATATTTCAAATCCTTTTACACTGAGGGTTATTTTTCCTTATTTCATTCGTTCCTTCTTGTTCCTTCTTCTCTTCCAACTCCCTTTGAAAAACCCATCTGGGCTAAGGTGGACAAAGAGAATAGGAGGGAATAGAGCTATGAATTGCTTTCCTTCCCTTCATAATGACAAACCGATGATATATTAAGAATCATGGCCAGGAGGATGACCAGAAGTCTAGGTTTTAGAAATCAGTTCCCTGCCCTTGTGTTCTCCAGCCGCCTCCCCTAACCTCTGACAGACTTAGGGGTTATAATCTAGAGAGAAATATTTTGACCCTTATAAGAAGTTTTTCATAGTGATAAAATGCCACATGAATTCTGATGCTCTTTCATTTGAGCTTTGGCCCGATGATGACTTCAATTTAACTCACTAGAAATGTTAGGGCCATTTGGCTGAACCATTAACGATAAAACATATGTTTACTGAGTTCTTGTGTTAGGAATACAGCAAGGAATATAACATATTTATAAACTATGGCCTTACTCTTCAAAAAACATAAACGTAGTAAATGCAATAAAAGTATATAAATAATTGTAAAGAAAATAAAATTTATAAACAGAACATTACTAATATAAAGTATTATGGAGGTCCAGAGAAAGGAGACATCATACATATCATTAGGAATCCAGATATGTTTCATTTAGATGGTAGAATTAAATATAAAATGCAAAACTATAAAAGTTTAGAAGAAATCATAGATGAAAATATTAGTCAAAGTTAATCTCTCAGGAGATTAGTCTGAGAGTTAGTCTCACAAGAGACTGAGAACACATCACATAAAAGAAAAATTGACAAATTAGACTGCATCAAATTAAGACCTTTTGCTTTGTGAAAGAATTATTGAGAGAAAAAAGGTCAACCACAGAAGTGGAGAAAATACCAACAAAACACGTATCCGACAAAGGACTTGTATTTGGAACACATAAAGATTTCTAAAACTCAAACAATAAAAAAAAAAAAAAGGAAACTTGATGGGGCAATTTGGTGGCTCAGTCAGTCAGTTAAGCATCCAACTTTGGTTTCGGCTCAGGTCATGATCTCACAGTTTGTGGGACTGAGCTCCACGTCAGGCGCTGACAGCACAGAGCCTGCTTGAGATTTTCTCTTCCTTTTTCTCTGCCCCTCCCCCACTCATGCACAGGTACACACTCTCTCTCATTTTCTCTCAAAATAAAAAGCTTTAGAAAAAACATTTAAAAATATATAAAATGAGTAAAATGTCTGGGTACTGTACCAGGAAAGGTATTTTGATGACACATGAAACATACAAAAAGATACTCAACAAAATTGGTCATTAGGGGAATGTAACTTAAAACCACATAAGATGCAGCAAAACAAAAAAAAAAATCAAGACAAAAAATCCTTACAATAACAAGTGTTAGTGAGGATGTAGGGCTGCTGGGACTCTCACGTTTTGCTGATATGAGTGTAAAATGCTACAACTGCTTTGGAAAACAGATTGGCAGTTTCTTATAAAGTTAAACATACACTTATCATATGACCCAATAATCCTCCCCTTAGGTATTTGTCCAAACCTATAATCACATAAAAACCTGTTTCTGAATTATAGCAGCTTTATTCTTAATTACCTAAAATTGAATCCAAATCATTAGTATTTCAATTATTGAATAAGTAAGCAAGCTTTGAAACATCAATACAATAAAAGGAATAAAATATCTATTTGTGCAAAAATATGGACATATCTCAGGTACATTTTGCTAAGTGGAAGACGTTAAACATCAAAAGTTACATATTATATATTTACATAACATTCTCAAAAATGTAAAACCAAAGAAATGAGAACATATCAGTGTTTTTGAGGGATTTGGGGTTCAGGAAGGGGTTGACTACAAATGAGGCACAAATAAAAGTTTAGGGAATAATTGAACAGACATATCATACTGTGGTGGTGGATACTTGACTCTATGCATTTATTAAAACCTATAGAAATTACCTCATAAACAGTGAATCTTATTTCATGTAAATTAAAATTTAATATTTTTTAATTAAAAATACAAGGTCACTGGGTGCCTGGGTGGCTTAGTCGGCTAGCATCTGACGTCAGCTCAGATATGATCTCACGGTTCATGAGTTTGAGCCCTGGGTCGGGCTCTGTACTGACAGCTCAGAGCCTAGAGCCCACTTCGGATTCTGTGTCTTCCTCTTTCTCTGCCCCTCGTCTGCTCACACTGTCTCTCTCTCTCTCTCAAAAATAAATAAGCATTAAAAAATAACATAAAAAATATACAAGGGCACAAAATCCTGTCACTTCAATTTTACTGGTATTACAAACCTAACACAGTTTTATGATCCAGGTTCACAAATACTGTTAATGTGTTCCAACAATAAAATTTTCAGCAACAAAGGGATTTCTGAGAATATGCACTCTTGTTTCCAAGATAGATTAATGAGGTCAGTAGACGAGAGGATATAAGAAATAGGCACACTTAGTCATATCCTCTTCAACTATAAAAATATGAAAGAGAGAAGGACTTCTGAAAGAAGCCAGGGATAAAACACACACATACACACACACACCAGAAAAAGCACACCTTATCTATAGAGGGTAAGAATTACATCTGACCTCTTCTCAGAAACCAGCCAAAGAACAGGAGAGTAGAATGAAATTATTTAAAGAGGAAAAAAACAAAACTACACAACAAAAAACAAACAACAAAAACCCACTGATCTAGAATTCTGTACTTTGCAAAATTATTCTTGAAAAGTAAAGGAGAAATAGGACTTTCTCAAACAAACAGTGAAGGCATTTGTTGCTAGTAGACTTGCCTTGTGAGAAATGTTGGAAGTTCTTTTTGGAGAAGGACAATAATGAGTCAGAATCTTGGATCTACACAAATAAAGAATGAGCATCAATTGAAGAAATAACTGAAGATAAAATAAAAGTTTTTTTCCCTTAATTGAACTAACAGATAACAGCTGCTTAAAAGAATTATAACAACAATGTATTCAACTAGATGTGCTTATGTATGTGCTTACTGTGTTCATATGCTTTTGTATGCTTCTATATCATGGAAATGAATAAAAGCAATGATACAAGCAATCAGAGGGAGGAATTTAAGATTATTTTGCTACTATCAGGTAATAATACTACTTGTGAAGTGATATAGTATTGTTTTAAAGTAGTCTTGGACCGTTGTAAATGTATATTGTAAAATTTAAAGCAACCATTAAAAAGGTAAGAAAAAGAAGTGGGGCGCTTGGGTGGCTCAGTCAGTTAAATGGCCGACTTCAGGTCAGGTCATGAACTCATGAACCGTGAGTTTGAGCCCCACATCAGGCTCTGTGCTAACAGCTCAGAAGCCTGGACCCTGCTCTGGATTCTGTGTCTCCCCCATTCACAGACTCTCTCAAAAATAAATAAATATTTTAAAAGGCTTTAAAAGATAAGAAAAAGAGGTATAACTGATATACTAAAAAAGAGGGAAAATGGAATCATACAAAATATTCAGTTAAAACCAAAAAAAGTGGGGCACCTGGGTGGCTCAGTCGGTTAAGTGTCTAACTCTTGATTTCGGCCTAGGTCACAATCTCAGGATTCATTGTACTGAGCCCCACATTGGGCTCTGAGCAGTTAGCAGATTGGAATTCTTGGAATTCTCTCTCTTCCTCTGCCCCTCCCCTGCTCACTCTCTCTTTTTCCTCTCTTTCAAAAGAAACACATACACACACACACACACACACACACACACACACAGGCAGAAAAAGAGTTGAAGGCAAAAACAGAAACAAAGAACAAGAGCAAGAAATAGAAAGCAGTAACAAATATGGTAGGTATTAACACAACTATACAAATAATCACTTTGAATATCAATGGTCTAAATGCACCAATTAAAAGACAGAGACTGAGAGACTGAGTAAATAAAACAAAAGAAAATTTTAAAAAATGTGACCCAACTATTTGCTATCATAAGAAGATATATATATAATGTATATGTAAGCATACATATGAAATCATATTATTTATATATATAGCAGACACCTGGGTGGCTCACTTTTAAGCATCTAACTCTTGATTTTGGCCCAGGTCATGATCTTTTAGTTTGTTAGATCGAACCCCATTTAGGCTCTGTGCTGGCAGCATAGAGCTTGCTTGGGATTCTCTCTGTCCCTCTCTCTCTGCCTCCCTCTTCCTCTCTCTCTCTTAATAAGCAAACTTAAAAAATACATGTATATTAAAAGTATATTATATATTGAAAGCATATATGTATTATATATGTATATATTATAATAGATTATA
>NW_027529638.1:5971436-5999097 GCF_008692635.1 Crocuta crocuta | reverse complement strand
TTGTATTATATATAATAAATATTATATATGTATATTATATGTAGAAAACACATATATGTTATATATGTATATATATTTGTGTGTATATATGTTTATATATACATATATAAGTGTATATACATATATTATACATATATGTGAACATATACATATGTCCATACATACACATATAATATATATACATTTAAAGTAAATTCATGGAGAAAATTATACCATGCTAACACAAATCAAAAAGAAAGCAGAAGCTATGTTAGTTTTATACAGAGCAGATTTCAAAGGAAGGAAAGTTATCAGGATAAGGAAAGGTAATACATAACAATAAAGGAGTCAATTCTCCAAGAAGACAAACAATTCTTAAGACAAAGCATCAAACTATAAAAGTAAAACACAGAACTGCAAGGAGAAATCAATGAATGTACTATTATAGTTGGAGACTTCAAAGCCCTCTTTCAGAAATGAACAGATCCAGCAGAAAGAAATTAGTAGGGACATAATTGAACTCAACTTTATCAATAAACTGGACATAATTAACATCTATATGCTACTTCATCCAACAATTTTCTCATGCTTACAGAGAACATCCACCAAGATTCCACATTCTGGGCTATAAAACACACCTTTACAAATTTAAAAGAATAGAAATCATACAATGTCTGCATTCAGACCAAATGGAATAAAGCCAGAAATTGATAATAGAAAGATAACTAGAAAATCCTAAAATACATAGAGATTAAACAACTCACTTCTGACTAACACATGGGTTAAGGAAGAAATCTCAAGAGAAATAAAAGTATTTTGAACTAAATAAAAATGAAAACAGTTATCTAAATTTGTGGGATGCTGTGAAAGCTGTGGTTATAGAGTAATTTACAGCATTGAATGCGTATGTTAGAAAAGAAGATATAAAATCAATAAACTAAATTTTCACTTTAGGAAACTAGAAAAAGAAGAGCAAATTAAATCTAAAGTAAGTAGGACAAAAGAAATCATAAGCAGACAGCAGCAATCAATAACATTGAAAATAGGAATGTTTTTCTGCAAAAAGAGCAAATCACTAAAACAGAGAGCTGGTGCTTTAGAAAGCTCAATAAAATTGATAAGCAAGGTGAAGAAAAAGAGAAAAGTTACAAATTACTAATGTTTTAAATGAAAGGGTGGACATCTATCACTACAGATCTCATGGAAATTAAAAGGATAGTAAAGAAATAATATGAACATCTCTATGCCCACAAATTTGAGAACCTAGATGAAATAGGCCAATTCCTTAAAAGATACAACCTGCCAAAATTCATACAAGAAGAAATAGATGATCTAAACAGACCTATTTATCTATTAAAGAAATTGAATTAATCATTAACAATTTTCCAAAACAGAAAACATCAGACCCCAATAGATTCCCCAATGAATTCTACCAAACTTTTAGGGAAGGATTTATATCAATTCTCTATAATCTCTTTCAAAGGATAGAAGCAGAAGGGATACTTCCTAACTCACTACATGAGGCTAGCATTAATTGAATACCAAAACCAGACAAAAGCATTACGAGAAAAGAAAACTATAGACCAATATGTCTCATGAACATATAGATGCAGAAATCCTCAACATTAGTGAATCAAATCCAAAAAAGTATAAAAAGAATGACATACTATGACCAAATGGGTTTTATATGAGATACTGGTCTTCAATCACAAATACCATACAAGATTAAATGAGAAACAGTGAATAAAATAATGTGGTTCAAATACATTGAAGGAGAGTAATTGTACTAGTATAATAACTTTTTATTAATAGTATTTTCATGTTATTGAGCTTATTTATATACCACTGTATTTTTCTACACCCTAAAAAATAACATTGGAAAGGAAAATTTAAATAATATTTTCAAATGTTTTCTCCTTAATTTTGGAAATATTTCAAATAACTGTCTAGATCTTTGACCCCAATAGTGAAAGGTGAGTTTGCAAGTAGGTAAAAATTGGAAAGTAGGGTAGTTTATATTCATAGGTAAGGCAGTTAATGTTTATTTGTGAACCAGCCATAAAATTGCAAGTTTGGGATGTTTGTGCTTGTGTGTGTGTGTGTGTGTGTGTGTGTAAGTAGACTTCATGCCCAGAGCAGAGCCAAAAGTAGGGGTCGAACTCAACAACCCTGAGATCAAGACCTAGCCGAGATCAAGAGTCAGATGCCTAACTGACTGAGTCACCCAGGTGCCCCAGAATGTTATATTCTTGGTAATAACGGTAGTACTCTTATTTGCATTCACATATTTTGCAGCCAGGCACTTCTACATTGATTGAGCATTGTGGGTCATGACATTTTTGGAACTCTTTGGTGGTAATTAATCTTATATCGAAGTTTATATTCAAATGATACTCTGGTGACTTTTCTAGATTCTAAACAAGTAACAAGATCTAAAAGAATAGCCAAGTTTTTTAGTAAAAATGCTCTCTGACATACATTTGTCTTCCCCTCCCTAAAATGAACATGCATTTTAAATCTATTTCCTGGGGAAAAAAACTTCTGTATTAATTTAACGTATAATTCAGCAAGGTCAATTCTGACATTAAAAAAAACATTACAGTAGGTGCTAAAA
Source organism: Crocuta crocuta (assembly GCF_008692635.1). NCBI lineage: Eukaryota > Metazoa > Chordata > Mammalia > Carnivora > Hyaenidae > Crocuta > Crocuta crocuta. The sequence continues at coordinate 5,996,504 of NW_027529638.1, read as the reverse complement.
TAAATTTTTAGGAAATAATATTACAAGATTTAGGAAAAATTTATTCATCTCTTACTATTTTTTTTAAATGTTTTATTTATTTCTAGGAGAGAGAGAGAGAGACAGCGTGAGCAGGGGAGGGTCAGAGAGAGAGGGAGTCACAGACTGAAACAGGCTCCAGGCTCTGAGCTGGCAGTCAGCACAGAGCCCGACGCGGGGCTCGAACCCACGAACCGCGAGATCATGACCTAAGCGAAAGTCGGATGCTTAACCGACTTAGCCACCCAGGCGCCCCATCATCTCTTACTATTAAACATTCTACACGTTACACATTTTGCCTGAGCACAAGATATGTACAAAGAACTGGTAATTGTGTATTCTGCAATTTCTTGACTGCTATTCTCATTCACATAGACTATGTATAGATTCTTTTCACTCTCTAGAAATACTGAAATAGTAAATATGAAAAAAAAACCACCCTCTGTTTTTACTTAGTCCTTCTGTACTGCTCATCTGATTTAGTAAAAAAGAGAGAGCAAGGGAAGAGTGGAGAAGAAGAAAGGTTAAGAGGAGCTGGGGAAGGAGAAAATATAGAACAACTACAATGTTAAAGTAAAACTTTAACATTCAACTCTTGAGTTTTGATTTACCATACTAACGTCTTGATTGAAACTCAAATGCCCATCACAAATATGAATGTCTTTTGTTCCCAACAATTTACAGCATTTTATAGCCTATTTCATTGCATCATAAATGTCATAATGACCAAATGTTCCATGAAATGTCATAAAATGACATGAATTACAGCTATCATCTAGGTCTACGTCTGGAAAACTGAGTTTCTGGCTCATGCTCAGCTAACGTGCTTTTTGTGTTTGAAATCTCTGTGTACTGTGACACTGAGTTAATTAATTTTACTTTATCATCCAAATGTACTACGGTTCTCTCTCAAAAAGTAATTCATTTGTCTGGAGAGTACATACATAACTAAATTAAGTATCTCACAATTATAATGCTGTTATTTCTTTAAATATCAGCTATTTAAAGATTCTTAAAATCCCATCTTAACAAAGCTCTCTGGCATGATAATGCTTTACAACTAATGTTTCATTTGCAGTATTAGGACATGTGCTGCTCTAGGACTTATTAAGGTGCACAAGATTTTATCAAACTGTTCAAATTCAGTGGTGGCTGCCATGTTCTTTGGCCACCCTATTCTCCCATTAATCCTGGGCATGCCAGAATCTAATCTCATAGTTTTCTATGAGTGAGTAAGGAAAAAGGGAAAAGGTCATAATAATGCTATTCACACCACTAGACTGCCTAGAGTTGGATTACTAATCCTGTTTTCAAAAACTGGTTTTACTACTTCACTTTGATTCAGCTGGAAGATTTAGCTTGCTAGCTAAAAACAGTTTTTGAAATGTTAATTTTCAGCATTTTTAGCATTTTACTTCTCATTTTTTTCTTAATCCAAACAAAGAAATGCTACAACTCATAGGCAGGATTTTAATGCATCTATTCATTTATTCAAGCATTGATTGAGTCCCTTCTGAATCTGGGCACTGTGACTTGGAAGAAGGAGTAAGCATGGCATTGCTGTTTCTGTTTTTATGACACCTATCCAAGATCTCAGAAAACAAATATGTAATCCTAAATTCAGTTCTAAGTGCCCAACTTTGGTAAGCAAGGGCATTTGCTACAGAATACCACTACTATGGAGAAATAACAACAAAAATATTTAAACTGGCATTTTCAATTCTACAAGCTACTCCTATTCCTTTTTATTTCCTAGTGAATTTTCCCCATACTTTACCACTGAATAAATTTCAGGCAACCTAATTTAATCCATCCTTCTCAGTAGGAGTGCATCCTTGTGAACAAGTGATAGAACTGTTAACAGTGAACACTTTGCTACTCTCAAATTTCCAGTCTCACTCAATATATTCCTTCTGATAGAGGAGAGCAAGGAGTGACTGAATGCCTTGAGTAATGTACATCTTGGGTCTCTGCACTCAACCTAATTCTCTCTCTCACTCCTACCTTCCTCACCAAAACATTTGTCTCATATCTTTCAACACCCAGTTAATTATTCACAACTTGGTTTACTGCCAATATCTAGCCTGACATACAATAGTCATCCAATAAATAACTCACACAACCCTAAAATAAGCTACAGAAAGTTAAAAAAATATTTACAGAAAGGAGGTTCATTCCATGTGGCATGACACTTCTACCTATAAAAACTGCTGTGTTCTCGCAAAATAATTATTTAATTATATGTTTAAAAAAGCCTAAAATTATTTTTTTTAATTTTTGTTAGAATTAGACAAAAGAGCCATAAAATAATGGGATTTGTCACATTGCAGGCTTATGTAGTTGGACAATGAATTTTAAGACAAATATTGGTGCCTAGCTTATTATAATGCCCCAAGAGAAAATCCTAAAGCCCAACTCAGCAACAATAGTCAGAGTTTATATGAGGAAATTTATATATTCCAAGGGGGTAATTACTACAATGCTTGGGGCACTTTATAATGTGGAAAAATACAGTGAGAAAGGTTGTCAGCCTAATGCTTCAATAGTACTAAGCATAGATGTGAATGATTTCCTTGACTTCAATCTTTATAAAATGGATCTTAATCACCAGAGAACAGACTGGAAGAAAAATGTCTGTTTAAGGGTTTTGTAAAGTTCTGAAACTTTCCATCTGTGTCCATTTACCTAGAATTTGCTTGTCATGCCAATGCAATTTATAATTTTTTTCTCAAAGATTTTTTTTTTAATGTTTAGCGTTTCATGAAAGATTCTTACATTTAAGTAAACCTAAACTTTGAACTCCTTGTGGTTTTATAATTAGTAATTCCAATTGTCAGAACTTCTGATTCAGGAAAAAAATCTTTAAAAGAAATATGTAAGTGCTTGAAGGAAAAGTATTTGACAATAATAAATGAGATATTTGACTTCATACAAACAAGCCAATGAGAAACATTTACATTATAGGGAGAATAATAAATGACTTAAAATGTGCACAATCATGTTTTCTATATAATTTGTTAGGTTCTGGTATATCTTTTACACTCTCTGTTTAATGCCGTCTCTTGATGTCATAGTTTTACATTAACATTTTTTATAATTTTTAAAAAGAAATTTAAATATATTTACAGAATGTTTTAGTTCATGGATGCCATTACGCTAAGGATATTAAAGGATATAAAGATAAAGGAAACATAGTCTGTTTCACAGAAGAGCTTAAGTGGTCTGTAAGGAGGGAGAGTTCAGCACATTGAATATAGAGATGAAAAATTCAGAGTGGAATATGGTAGGAGCTGTTCTGAATGTTAAGTACACTTTTATTTTCAAGCATGCTAAAGTTTTCAACTGTTAATAATAGAAGAAAAAAAAACATTAAGGGTTCATCTCCAAAACCTGGGTAACAAATGTATGTGCATTCATTATAGTCCTACTCTTTCTCAGTCCCTTTGTTTTGAAAGAGCAGGACACAGGTAGAGATTTTCAGGCCTTTGAAAACACCTTTCTGTGTATGCAAAATTTGGTTGTCTTCTCTATTTTAATGTTCCTCTCAAGGTCTATCATTTCTTCAAAGACAAAATTAACATTTTAATGTTTATTGTGTGGCTGTACCCTGTGATATTCAAGATTCACGAAAACTGAAGAAAAGTAAAATTGGACTTCAATGAATTCAAGGAATAGCATCCAGATAATAATACTGTTAGAAGAAAATTTTTTCCATATGTTCATTTTATCTTAACGTAGAGGGATCATTTATTGTTTGGGAGAAAATTTACAGTTTGGAGAATTGTGTAAAGAAAGCTCTTTCTTTCATTATTTATGCTTGGCCAGATCCAAAGGATTCTCCAACTGCATCACTTTGTTAATTTCTGAATGTTAATTCACAGAGTATCTGTTAAATGGCAAAGTTGACACTGTTGATGTTCAGAGGTACAGGACTTGGTCTCTATACCAAAAGAACTTACAGGTGAGGCTGGGGGGAAACACAAAGGAAAAAACAATTAAGTGTAACACAGAAACTGTAAATTTTACCAACCCTTCAAGGCAGCTGCAATTCTTATTGAAGTTTTCTAGATCTTCCCACAAATTCTACAAATTCAGAAAAATCCTGATAGCAAACAGCATAAAGAATGCCAAAAGAAAATTTCACATTTAAGCAAAGATGTGAGAGACTCAAAGTATCAGTAAGTATAACGTATCACTGTATTAAAGACTCATGAAGGAGTCTCAAGACTTCAAAACTTAGTTGAGATAAGGAAATCTATTAATGTAATTTACTACAAAAGCAAGTTAAAGAAGAAATAAAATAGTATCATGATATTGGTAGCTATACCAAATCATGTTAGGAAGCTTAATACCTATTAAATTTAAAAAAATCTGTAAACAAAGAATAGGTTAATGAACACCGCAGAAAACTATTACAAAGCACTTCTTCTGGTGATACATTAAGAGTTTTTTATTGCAGTCAGGAACACAGGAACAATACATGTGTGGTTATTCATATCTCCTCTTCAGTGTTGTACCATATTTGCCTAAACATAAATAAACATGGTTGATAAATTAACCCCTCCTAAAACTATTATTTAAATCTTTTTCTTTAATAATCTATTATGTGTTCTTAATCTTTAGATTTGTCTTGAGCTCCTTTATGGAGAAGACTAGATTGGATTTTTTATCACTTGCCCCAAAAAGAATCCTCAGATATGGGATTCCCAATACACAGGACTTAATAAATTAATTTGAAATGCATTTTCCCACAGAAAACTATGTTTCTGTATTAGTATACAAAATCTATTAATATTAGAGAATGAACCTAATGAGAAAAAACGCTAAACTACATTCTGTGTAAATGAAATACAGTATACTGAAATAGTGAAATAAAATGCTATTGTGATACAAATAGTAAATATAAAATAAATAAAACATGTAATGGAAGAATTTCACTTTTCCTTAGAGCTTGTATTTGAAGCAAGTAAGGTGAGTTTCTAAGCCCTCACATGGACATTCACAATCAACAACACTTCTTTTGTTTTTCATGTATGATTTCACTTCAAAAGTGAATTTTTTTAAATTATTGAAACATTATTTTCATTATTTTAAAAGAAGTTGACATTTATCAATTATGATGCCAGTATTCCATGGGCTTACAACAGATTTATCCAAAACTAAGCAAAGGATTGGATTTATGTAAACTGAGAAAAAGTTGGAGGACAGGCAACAGAGAATATTCTTGAATGAGATCATTTCTTACAGTACTGAAGTAAGGATGACCATGATGGAGAATATATGTACCGCTGCCTGGAGGGAGAGAAAGGACGATGAGTTAGTTGGCTCTTTAGCCAGGCACTAGGTTGTATCTACATATGTCATGTGAGTTACTACCCAAAGCAGGTGTGAGAAGTCAGGATAAACATGCAGATGTGCAAACAGTCACTTGAAACTACAGAGCATTAACCAGAAGGACACTAGCAAATTTTTGACAACTGCATAACTAAATACACTAATATTTCTAACAATTTTGTAAAAATTAAAATGTATGGAGTAGCATGCTGCTGCCAAAATTTAGTGGTCTGTTAACCAGCCTTAGGCTAACGTGCCAGACAATAGTAATTTGCTATTTTGGAGCAAAAGCTAACTTAAATATAATGAGTTCCATCTTTCCTTTTAATTGAGTTGTGCAGAACTACTCTCATTTAAAAAAATTTATAATCTGTTCAACATGCCATTTTTAGAGTATCTATTATTGGTTTTCAACAAAACACACATAGTTTTGTTTTTGTTTTTGTTTTTTTGTTGTCTTGGAATGACTTTACACAAACAAAAATAATCCCATAGTTGAAATCCGTGCAAAATGCAATGAAGGAACAGAATAGGATGCAGTAACACACACTAACAGGGAGAACAACTTTTAGGGGAGGTGGTTATAGAAGGTCTCTTTCAAAGGGCACTTAAGCTGCTGTCTGAAAAGGTGACTAAGAGCTATCCATGTGCACAAGGAGGGGATGTACACTTCAGGCAGAATTAATAATGCATTAATAACAACAATAGTAATAACGACCACACAGCAACAATAACAACAATCCACTTAGATGAAGGAAGAGCTAGTGAAAAAGTATCCCTTTGGCTGGAAAGTATTTGAGCCATCGGAGTAGTGACAGGCACTGACGTTGAAGGCAAATCACGAAGCTTTTACAATATTATGGGTATAATGAGGAAGGCGGGGCTGTGATAATATTATAGCCATGGCCCAGCCACTTAGCCAGTTTGCTTCTCTGTGGCGGCATGCTTAGCAACTGGAGCTGACCGCAGTCATCTCCTCCACAGAGCTGCAGGGGCGATAGGGTGAGTCCCCGAGTTCCAGCACCCAGCGCTTCCAGAGGAGATAGAGAGCTGCCTCTAAGGCCCCAGCAGGCCCGTGGGCGCCCCCTCCCTAACCGCTCAAATTTTGCATTTTACCTGCCACCTAGGCCTTGTCTCCTGAGTCAGTGGCACTAAGCTTGGAAAGAAATGTCAGAAAAGGAGCAATATGACCAATTCTTTTCTGTCCCCCGACTTTGAGGCTTGATACAGCAACAGAAGACACAGCAACAGAATCAAGATATTTTTGAAAGGCAGAATGGGAGAAGGGAAACAAGATCTTAGATTTTCTATGATTTTTTCTATTTTTTTGACATTTTTATTCTTTTAATGTCTATTTTTGAGGGAGAGCAAAGAGCACGGGGGTCAGAGAGAGGGTGACAGAGAATCCCAAACAGGCTCTGCGCTGAGAGCAGCAAGCCCAATGTGGGGTTGGAACTCACAACCATGACGTCATGACTTGAGCCACCAAGGAGCCCCACAGATTTTCTATATATATATATTTTTTTTTAGTCTGCAGATTGACAGTGGTGGTGAAACATACTAATGCAATAGTGATCTATTAAAAAGAGAAGTGGATTTTTTTTCCTGTCCTTTTGATTCCAGCCCTTTCTCCACATGACAAAGCATAAATCAGGGACGCCAGAAAATAAGGTAGGTCTCAGGAATCCTGAAAAGACTGAGAAGCTTACATTCTTCCTCTGGAGGGAAGGGCGGGTGTTTTCAGCCCTCTCTGGAACCAAAAACGAAAACATGAATTGCGTGAGCCATGGAGAGGAAACAAGGCCGAATCTGAATCTTTGGAGCTCCCCAAGCAGCACCCCCCCAAATCTACCATGAGAAACAGCACAGGGTCCTTTGTGCCCTGCATGCCTTCAATGACGTCTTCAAGGACAGCCATGCCTTTTTTTACCCGGGAAACGCTGCAAGAGATTCTCCAGAGGTTGTCTCAGAACACTACAGTGACTTCTCTGCCATGAGCAGAGCATGCCGGGAAACGGAAACTGCGACATGAGCGTCATTATGGCAGCAGTTAAAGCCAAAGCCTATGATGCTGTCTGGTGGGAAGAGCGCAAGGATGTTGATGCCATTGCTCTCGCTAACATCATGGGCTTCATCGTGCATCTGCCCTCCAGCAGGTGCTGGGGTCCACTGAAGTTGTCTCTCAAAAGGCAGCACTGGATCTGTGTTTGAGAGGTGAGAGGTGCCTGCTACCACCTAAGTCCAAACTGAAGATGCCTAAGTGGACTGGAAGCAAGAGCAAGCTCCGGAAATTTTTAAAACATCACTTGTGAGGAAAGAACTGTGAACTCCTGCTGGTGGTGCCAGGAGAGGGGGGGGTGCCGTTAGAGTTGAGGAGGGCTGATATGGAATGCAGTTCTACCCAACCTGCCCTCACCTCAGTCCCTTGAATCCTCTCTAATGTTCCCTGGTCTATACAGTGGGTCTGACTTTGCCATTTTTCCAAACACAGAAAATATGAGAGGAGAAACACAAGAGTTTACAGGTGAGGTAGTCATATGCCAGGAAATTAGGATTACAGAATTTGTCATTATAAATAACAGAAACAAAACAAAAGGAATCTGTTGGGAGCCATTCTGAGCCCATAGTCGAGAAAACTCCTGGTGAGGTCAAAGCAAGTTTGCACAGTCTCTTGCCAATCAGATGATGACCGATATCCACCCCCACTCAATTACTTCTGCTTGAGCACTGACCCCTAAGGTACCTTGTTGATCAATATCGGGAGTGACTTGTCCCCTTATTCCAGCCCTGGTATGATGATTGCACCTTGTGAAGGAACTTATTATGGGAACTTCTTTTGATTATGGGAACAGACATCGTGTCTCCAGAAGGTCCTGTTTCCCTCCATACTTTCCCTTGAGCTATAAACAGGCTAATGACCCTTACTCATAAAAGAGTGACTTTTACATGTACAATTCTGTTTCTACCGTTGCGTTAGTCCAGGATGTTCGTACAGCTCAACATGCAAATCAGCTAATCAAAAATGTCTCTCATGCCCCAGCTATTCAAGAAATCATAAAACTAGACACATGCCCTCGAAGAGGCTATTCTATGTATTGGAAATGAGCTAAACTCTTTAAAGGTATGGTTGGCTCTCCAGTGCCATAAAGAATATAACTGGAAAATCAAGTCTTGCCCAGAGACAAAGAGCCTAACTTAGAGAGAAGGAACAGATAAGGGCCGAAGATAAGTTAGTACATACACCTTTGCTAACTGATGGTGTATAGCAGCCCCTTCCCTAAGGCCTACATTCCACAAACACCTTCCCTTACCCTGGCAGCTGTGATGAGGATGGATAAGAGTATCTACAAACCTATGACTTAATCTTAGCATTATTAAAATGTGAACACCTTGTTATTTTCTTAGTTACTCAACCTCACTATAATTGGAGGAGTTCTGCAAGAAGACTTCTGTAAAACCTGTTTCTGTACATTTTCCAAAAACATCTTATCACAAAGAGCTATCCATTGTAAAAATTCCATTTCCTGATGCCATGTTAACATTTGATCTATAAATAAAGACACCAAAACCGACAGGACAGAGATGCCTGCCTGGTGATCAGAAAGGATCTTGGGGCTCTCTCACTCCCGCTCTCGCCGATACCGTCCATCCTTCAGGGACCCCTGGACCTGCCAGAGCTGACCTCCAACAGGAATCTATGAATACATGGAACAGAAAAAGTGTGTTGACTAGCTTCAGACACAAAAGTATCCAGGTGCTGAAACAACAACTGCAGAAAAAGCTATGTTTCATCACCTCTAAGCTGTTTTAGTGTGTGTGATTTTACTTTTCATACAGAGTAATATGTATGGCCAACAGCACCTCCAAGGTTATATTCTTCCAGCCAAATGACCCCAACAAGAGAGTGATTTTTGCTCAGTAATTCCAATAGTAAAAGTCTCCTTTCCATGCTCACTATCTACCAATCCTTGAACCAATCGCTTTGGTCTGGGAAATAGAATACTTGTCCAGGTGGGTCTCACGTGCCCAACCCTCAAATAGGTATGGGGTCAAGCTTTTCTGAATTGCACTCACTCATCAACAAGACTGAGGCTGCAGAAGTTATTCACTAAGAGAAAACCAGGATGATATTATGGGAAGAATTAGAACTGTCTGCTAGGTTGGTGACAGATATGGAAGCAGGGATTCCAGAGGCAGTCGGGATACTGAGAATGGGAGGACCACAGGAGTTTGAAGAATGAGAGATAGATCCCACTGGGATTTCTAAATACAAGTCCGAAAATAGGATAAAATTACATATTCCTGATCTTCACCTAAGGTCTACTGAATATGAACCAGAAATGCTAGGGTGTATCCTGTCAATGTACATTTAAACATAAGATGATTTTCCTCCCCCCACAGTACCATAAGGTTTAAAGACCACTGGGTTAAAATTATAGCCATGAGAAGACCTGAGTCTCTCAGTAATTCAGCGCATAGAGTTTCCCTGATCTGTGAATTTGTATGACTTTTTAATGTTACCTGCTATCTGGGAAAAAAAAAATGAGTACAAAATATACCTAATACTGAATACTGAAACATACATAATACTGAAATGTTTTTAAATGTTGGTACTTCTATTAGTGCATTTATATGTAGAGAAAAATCAGCCACAATTTATTTAATATCAGAAATACATCTCGGAGATTTTGTTTGCACCTCCAACCTCTCAGAAGATTTTCTCCACAGGGTAACTTCCAGCAGATGAATTGAGTTTTTGAAAATAGGGATAAAAATTTAAAATGAATACCCATGAGTGTCTTTGAACATGAATAAATTGCAAGATTTTGCTTTAATTTTGAATTTCTTACTCTGCGTAGACTGGAGTTAAGTGTTTAGTGCTCCCTTAGTGTCAAATGTATTGCAAATTCTAGATGTTTTATGGTAAAAATAGCTCATCACTGGTTACTGCAAAATCTGTTGAGATTTAGCCACCAGGTGTCAGTAAGACTTGCAAAACAATAGGTTTTTGCAAATTTCAGGCATTTTGTTCATTCAGTCTCTAGGAACAAATTAATATAGTCTTTGGTTATATATTTTTTCTTTCCAGGGAAAGAGATACAATCCATTGACAGACCCATTGAACACAGCCAGAATTTAAATCTTTTATTCCCCTCTGATATGTCAAGGTCTTGCTTCACTGCTCTTTCTGAATAGGGACTGGGCTTTAAATTTCCAAGAACTGGGCACTTCAAGATCCAAAGTGAGTGAGTTAGTTTAGCTCAACCAGAAGGAAAAAGATACATCTGTGGAAGGTGATAAGTAGACAGGGTATCTTGCCAATTACTGTAAACTTCCTGAAATATCAATTAACAAGGAAGCTGTAGAAAAGGTGTGTACTCTTAGACAATTTATAATATTACAAAAGCAATATGCTGGGACAATTGTGTAACTTAAATAAAATGCAGTCTTTTTAAAACTATTCGTCTAAACTTTTGGATTAGCATTCTCAATTATTATTATTGTTGTAGTTGCTATTATTATTGTATTTGGTATTATTTTTTCCTTTTCTATTGTTGTTTATAAGACTTAAATATAAATTCATTTGTCCCTGGTGCCAATCTACCTGAACACATGAGTTTATTTTTCCTATTTAATATAGACCTTGAATTAAAATTCAAATGAAAATTTTCACAGTATATCATATCAGTGATGCCATTAGCAAGATGTCTCCTATTTCTTATTGTTCTGGGTATGGATGAGATTTTGTGAAATGTAGTCACTCTCACCTCCTTGAAATTTACTCTAATAGTCACTGTGCTCTGGCAAATCATTTGGTTTAATTCCTATTTCACTCTAAGTTTCCTCAGAGGCAGACATTTCAAGCACTTGGGGTAGCCAGCCTATCTAGTTAAAGTCTGAGCAAGGTCATATAGTCTGTTGACTCATATGGCAATTCCTGTGTAGAACACAAAATTCTACATCATCTTTGAATCAAATCCAATAGAGCAAGATCCCAGCTGTCCTAGTATCTGCTAAAAGCATAAGACTGACCTAGTTTAAATTATTTCACTGAGTTATTTTAGAGAGTTAGTCTTTTAAGACTGCAAGAATAATACTTTTTTAAAGAAAATTTGACCAATGAAAATGAAAAGCAACTATTAATATTTTGATCTACAACTCTCAAGATTTTGTTTTGTTATCTTGTTTCAGGGTCTATAGTATGTTTAAAAGCAGGAGAAGAAACTGCTAATTTTGTACCAGAAATTACCTATTTCTGAAAAATGGAAATACTTTATACGGTGTCTTTTTTCAGGATAAGCTACAATGGCCAGATTGTATTGTGCCTATGCCTTGGCAGGGTGAAGCCCCTGACAGCTACTGGCAGACATAAAGCACTAACATACATCTTTTTCCCTCCTTCAAATACAACACATTTCTAGAAATTGAAGTAGGAAAGAATTATTGCATAAAAAGAGGTTATGTGGCTGGGAGAAGGATTTAAACAACTTTGAATGCTCTATAAACTAGGTCCAGTATTATAAGGGTGTGACTTATTTCCTCCTGCTTACAAAAAAGTCTGGGTCTGTAGGGAGTGAGTGATTACAATACTGCTGAGCATCTTGTTTTTTTCTTTGTGTGCACCTGCTGTCTTGCCTGAAGGCTTCATCAGAACTCTGGCTGGTGGGCATTCTATTGATATTTGACAAATGAAAAAAAAAAGTTCCAATGCTTTTAAATCTTTCCACATCACCTTTTATTTTGTGCTGTGTTTCAGTGAGAATGTGAAGAGAGGTTAATCAGGCATCACTAACTTTCTGCCATTTAACTTGGAATGCCCTCTTTATCGTCACTCTAGATGTTCTCATTCTGAGTCATTAGTGGGTACTTTTCCTTTATCCCTTTTCAGTATGATGAGTAGTGAGATGCATTTCTAGTGCCTATCACCATGCCCAGGACACAGCAGATACTGAAAAAATATGGAAAGAGGCAATAAAATAATTTTTAGGAGATAGCAATCTGTTGCCAGATATTAAAAATACAAAAGAAGTCATATTTTTCATTTGTCATGTTTCATCAATTTAGCTAGGACATCTGGTAGGTATAATCCAAGGCAGACACTGTTAATATATATAAGTGGCAAAGAGGCATGCACAAATCTGAATGTAAGTATTGGACAGATTTGTAACAAGATAATATTGAACATTTAGATTATATACAACATAAATACAGTTTCATTGGGCAATGGATAATAATAGAACAAGAACTCAATGTTTGGTATGAGTGGGTGAATAGAACCTCAGTTGACAGAAAGTGATATTGTCAAGAAGGAAATCAAACTTTGAGAGTGTGTAGGGGAGAAATTGGATCACAAATTGAACTTTGGTTATACTCAAACTGTGAAGTTGGAACATGACCTGGGAATATCACTAGATTTATCACTTTTGATAGTTTTCAGATTGCTTAGGCAGCCAGGATGCCCTTTTAAACTCTCCATCTGACTGACTGTCTGCATCCTTTCCTACAGAGCACAGGACTCTGCTACAGTGATCCCTACATTTATCATGTTCAGATGTGTCTATTTCAATGTGTTTTTCTGAAACTAGAGCAGAAAACCATGTGGAGATTGCAGCTGGTACCTGATGCAGTATCTAACCTCATGGTATAAGATAATCTTCAAGAGAACATTGCTCAGACTCCTATGTACACAAAGAGAAAACATTCCCCACAGAGGATTATCTAGCTCACTGCATGACTATCTAGTTGAATATTTTTCCAAAGTGATATGTAACTTCTAAATAGCCCCACAAATATCCTAAAATATAACAAATAGCACACAAGTCACTTTCAAGAGAACTTGTAACTCATTAGGACATTCTGTTATTAAAATACTTAGATTTGAAATATTATTTCAGAAGGAATTATTTTGTATATTAACATCTTCCTTGGCTATAGGCATGAGTCTTTTCAATCCTAATGTGTCTGGGTTCTAAAATGTATTTGTGACTTTGGCTCTACAGAATATAATTATGACTTAGTGTTTTTCTCATTCATTCACTAAATATTTACTGAGCACCTTTACCTTTAAACAAGTCTACTATACTCCATAGGAGATACAAAATGTTTAACCCACAAAAATAAGTAGACCCTCCAGGTGCTTACAGGCCAGGAGAGAAAACAAGAAAAAAAACACACAAATCTTCATTTTTTTTTTGTTTATTTATTTAGTGTGTGTGTGTGTGTGTGTGTGGGAGAGAGAGAGAGAGAGAGAGAGAACAAGCCAGGGAAAGCAAAGAGAGAGGGAGAGAAAGAATCCCAAGCTGGCTCTGCACTGTCAGTGCAGAGCCTGACATTGAGCTCAAACTCATGAACTGTGAGATGGTGACCTGAGCTGAAATAAAGAGTTAGACACTTAACCAACTGAGCCATCTGGATGCCCTACAAATCTTTATAATATAAACAAAAACAAAAACAAAAACAGTATGTTCCCTGAGAAAAGTGCAAATCAGTTATTCTCAGTTGGGCCAGAGGGATTGTGGAGCTTTCTAAATATTTTTCTTGTAAATCAGATTGAATTCCTTAAAATATGATGAATTTGAAATCAAACCAAGAATTAATTGAAGCTGAATACCAGTAAACATAGAAGTCCTGAGTAGTGAAGCATATGCATTTATATTTAATTGGCAAAAGTTACCTGATTAAAAATCTGTCAATCATGGTGATATGAATGGCCAACTCAATTACCTGAGTGATTGATATGGCAGTCAATGAAAAGCATTGTTATTAAAATGACTAGAAAAAGCATCAACTATAAATAAATCAATTTGTTGTCTGGGAATAAACCATCTAAAATTTATATAAGAATCTCTGGGTTTTTTTAATGTGTTTTTTTTTTTATTTCTGAGAAAGAGCGAGAGAGAGAGACAGCATGAACAGGGGAGGGTCAGAGAGAGAGGCAGATACAGAATCTGAAGCAGGCTCCAGGCTCTGAGTTAGCTGTCAGCACAGAGCCTGATGCGGGGCTCGAACCCACAAACTGTGAGATCATGACCTGAGCCAAAGTCAGATGCTTAATTGACTGAGCCACCCAGGTACCTCAAGAATCTCTGTTTTATAAGTTTATTTTCTATAACCACTAAGTTTCTGCCAACATGGAGGAAACATAATTTTACTTAAGATATAACCTACTCTTCCCCTTTTTCCAAGTTAGTGCTAAATTCTGGGAAATCTCACATAGGATAAGGCATTGGAGAGATTCTTTAGGTCTTCAATATCCCCCTTCTGTATGGTTAGGTCCATTGTTTTTTCTACACCCATTTGCCAATCCATGTATGTTGCCACATAGGGATTTTTCATTCCTCTTTGCCTTACCCAGTGGCTCAGCATCCTATAGTTCCATCCCACATTGATAAGCACAAGAATCATGCTGCTATTTCCATTCAAAAATAAGGTGCAGAAATCCCCGGAAGGCTATCTAAGGGCTTGCCTTTTCTCTCCACTTCTGTGGGATTATCTGGGAAATAAGGCTCAGGCTGTCTTTGTCTGGGAGGGAACCACCCTTTCAATATCTTGACCTCATCATGTGCCATCACTAATTTGCCTCTTTTCCAATGGAACATTTTCTATTTGGAATGACACTGAAGATTCCACTCTTAAATTTACCCATTTTAAATATTAATTTTAGGGGCACCTGGGTGGCTCAGGTAGTTAAGTGTAGGACTCTTGATTTCAGCTCAGGCCTTGATCTCATGGATCAAGAGAGATTCTCTCTCTCTCCCTCTCTGTCTCTGCCCCTCCTCTGCTCTGTCTCTCTATCACTCAAACATAATAAGTAAACATTTTGAATATTAATTGTATACATAGTATTTCTCCATTTACTGAGGGAATTATGCTCTTAGAATATAAGTAGAGCCAGTCTCCCTTCTGCCTTATTGAGGTATTGAGTAGCAAAAGGTTTAACTGCTTGAAATGAAGGTAAAAGCAAAGTCAAAGGGAGAAAACCAAGAAAAAAAGCTGGATATTTCAAATATGTTTATTCCTACATTTATGATCACTTAATGATTTTTGATTAAATAAAAATCTAATATATAATAAGCAAAGCTATATAAATGGAAAGCTTATATTGGAAGACCTATTCATTATTTTGATATCACTCTTTAAATGGAGCTGAGCTTCTAGGGACTCAGTATGCAAAAACAAATTTTCTGTCTTTTTTTTAGATGTTTATGACCTAGATGGGAATGATAATGCCTAAGTAAGTGCACAAAGATATTACAGATTATGAAAATATAGAAAGTAGACTGTAGATAAGCATTTAAGCCTGGCCAATTCTATTTGGATGTGGAAGGAGTAGGGAAGTCTTCATAGAAATGCCAAACCTTGAGTTGAGTGTTGAAAGATGGCCAAATGTTCTCTAGCTGGTCAGAAGAGTGAAAATCTCCCAGGAAGTGCAGACAGAAGTAGAAGAGCTACAGAGGAATGGTGTAACTAGGTACGATATAGATTGGAATGAGGGGGTGTGACAAATAAGAAAATTTGAGCAGTTTGACAAAGTAATGGCACACAGTAGGCTACGTTAGGAAAAACAAAACAAAACAAAAGACGAAACAGCTATAGACTGAATGTTGTTCTGAGAGGTTGGAACTTTGGTCAAAAGGTATTAAAGAACATTGCATGGTTTTAGAGGAGGGGCTTAATAATACTGAAGTCGATACTAGGTATATCATGTTGGCTTCAATTGTGGAGAACAAGCGTGAGGAGAGCACAGATAGAAGCAGAGACAATTTTGAAGACTATTTCAGAATAGCCTGAAATATGGCAAGTCATATTTATAAGGAATTTATACCAGTGATGGGGAAGCAGTAGCTTCACAGCCTTATAAGGAGACTGAATCAATAAGACCTTGAAATCCAATGCATGTAATGGCTAAATATGAATCATTCTAAATTTTTAATTAGGGTCTCTGGTGCATAGTGATGTATTTCACAAAGACAAAAAAATTAAAAAGAAGATAGCAGGTCTATTTGGGGAAAAATTAATTCAATATATAAGTGAAATCTAAATTGATAACATGAATTTATGTTTTTGATACTGAGAAGAATGTTCACTTTTTCATATCCCTATATTAAGTGAAGGGTTTGAAATGCTAGGTTTAGTGCACATAATAACAAACTAACTATATATATTATCTCAGTAATCCATGTGAATAATTTCACTATTCTATATCAAAATTCTAGCTGCCAATTGGAAGTTATATGTATGATCAGATATATCTAGAATCACTCAACGTCTCAAGTCACTGTTTTCCTCTTAAACTGTAGTATACTAGTAAATATTTTTTGTAAGTTGGTGAACAAGATTTCAAAACTACCACACTTCTACTTCTTTTAAAGATTAATAGCTTAATATAAGGCTTTATCTCAGCTGAGGGATTGGCCTGTGTCATGTTCTAGACTGTTTTCTTCATCTAATGTCCCATTAATATTAAATCAAAGTCAATGATAACAACAAAATCTTGGAAAGTAGTGAAATCTTTGGGGGATGCAATCATTTTATACATATAAGAGTACACTGCCTTTTATGATATTTTTATTTATNTATGTTTTTGCTTGTCAAGAGAATTTAAAGGGAGACTTTTACATAGGACTTGCTAGTTTCTTTCCCTATAATTTTTTTAAAATTTTTTAAATGTTTTATTTATTTCTAGGAGAGAGAGAGACAGCGTGAACAGGGGAGGGTCAGAGAGAGGGGGAGTCACAGACTGAAACAGGCTCCAGGCTCCGAGCTGGCAGTCAGCACAGAGCCCGACGCGGGGCTCGAACCCACGAACCGCGAGATCATGACCTAAGCGAAAGTCGGACGCTTAACCGACTAAGCCACCCAGGCGCCCCCTTTTATGATATTTTTAAATTGAGAGAATTTCATCTTAACTCACCAACTAATAGATGGTATTGACCAGTGGAAATCTATTTAGTAAATGGAATGCTTTTTAAAATGGTGTTTGTAGAAAGGTGAATATGGCATTAATGAAAGCTGTTCTGACTCCAGATGTGCTACAGGATGGAGGAGGGAACAGTAGCATGTGCAATTAGTGTCAGGTTTTCTTTAGCTCTCACTTTAATGTCAGGGCCCAAAATCAGTTTTTTGGTTTCTCTCTCACTTTACCATTCTCCACTTCATTTTTCCTTTCTGATGCTTATCCCTTTCCAGATATCTCTGTCATAAATGAAATCAACCAATTGACTCTTTCACTTATTTCACTCTTCAAAAAGCATTCATTGAGCCATTTAGTAAAGATAGGAAAACAAATATAAATTAGCTTATACACTACAAGGACTCTGAGTAACAACTTCCTACTGGCCATTGATACCTGACTGATGGATTGATTCATTTCTTTGTTCTTTTTTTTCTTGCTTTTTCTTCCTAAACAGAACAATGTGATCAGACCAGTTGTAATGTATTTCTACTTTTCATGAGTGTGTGCTGTGGAGGGAGTCAATAAGAAAAAAGTAATTGCTGTTGGTAGACAGTCCTGCGAGAAATGACCCAGTGAGGAACAGGAGATGACAAAGCCATTCAAGGGGTTGTATTTAATCATGGTGTGGGATCATACCATTTTGGGTCCCAATGCCCAGTGTGCCTTCAAAAGCAACACCAACCTTGTTGATATCTCCTGTGAGGAGAAACTGGTCAAAGTTCTAGAGAGTGTATATTACATCCAGTTCCAGAGAGAACATCCAGGTTTTAGGAGTATCACAACTTGAACCAGAGATAGGAGAGAATTAGGGAAAAGAGAATTAGAGAAAAATTGTCAATAGGTCACTACTATAGTGGCACTGTAGCCAGTATATATATGTCCTATTACTATTTGTATCAGTTATCTATTGCTGTATAGGAAATTATCATAAAGTTAGTGGGTAAAAAAAATCACATATTTATTGTCTCATAGTTTCTGTGTTTCAGGAATTGAGACATAGCTAGTGGGTAACTCTACTTCAGAGCCTCTGAAAAGGCTGAAATCAAGGTGTTGACCAGGGCAAGGGACTCATCTGAAAGTCAAATGGAAAAGGATCCACTTTCAAGCTAAATGGCTGTTGACAGGATTCTGTTGCTTTTTGACTATCACGCAGGGCTCAGGCCCTGGCTGATTGTTGGTCATAGGCCATTCTTAGTTCCTTGCCATGGGGGCCTTTCTGATAGCTAGCTTACTTCATCAAAACCAGCAAGGGAAAATGTCAATAAAGAGTGCCTCCTAATGAGATAGAAATTAGAATCTTAGAAGTGACATTCAGCCTTTGTCCTTATCCTCTTATTTACAAGCAAATAATATGTTCCTTTTATACTCAAGGTGAAGTGATTACACAAGGGTGTGAATGCAGAGGTAGGATAATATGAAGTCATTGAAAAGTATGTCTCCCACACTACTTACATTCACATTTTTTAATTACAAAGTATTCCAGATACAGAGCAGAGTGGAAGAAGTATCAGTGATGGAGCATAAACCTTGGGGCCAGAAAACTTGGGTTCAAATCCCAGCTTTTCTATTCTCTAATTGTGTATCTGACATTCAGTTCATTACTTAACTTCTTTGTGTCTCAATTTCCCTGTCTATAAAATGGGAAAAATAATCCTACTCATCTCTTAGCATTTTTACAAGGATTAAATGAGTTCAGTTGTGTATGTAGTAGGGCAGTCTCACTAAGTTTTTGTTATTATATTTTGTGAATAATATGGCAGAAGCAGACATATTCATCACCCAGCTACACCCCGGATCATCCACTCAAGGGCATGTTTGGTTTGCAAAGAGATAAGAATATCTAGAATCATTGCGTCACAAAATCACTAACTTACAAGTCTGTCTCTAGAAAGCAGGCCTAGGCTTTGGCTTTCCTTATGGAGAACAGGGCATGGAAAGAATTATACCCAACCTGAGTGCCCGTAATCCAAAATGAGGATGCAGAAGGAGCTGAGTCACACATACTCTCCTTTCCCAAGGTAAAGGGATAAGGGTCTTCATACTTTGTTTCCCTCCTTAGAAATGGAAATTCTCACCTTTCTGTGGAACCACAAGGAATATGAATCATGTGGTATTCTCAACCCCTAGCTCAATACTTACCATGACCTATAAGGCACTGCATAATTCCAGCTTTATCCACTTTCCATCATCATGACAACACCCCTCTTTCTTCACTCAATGTCCACAGTAACTGACTTCCTTCCTGTTCTCCACAGGAACCAGGAGCTTTCTTACCTCACAGACCTTGAATATGCTCTTTCTTCTGACTAAATGCTTTCTCCATGTCTCTCCACACTGTCATTTTGGTCTCAGCTTTAGCAGGGAGGACTCTGCTGAGAGAAGTCTCAACCCTCCCACAGAGGTCTAGTATGTAAAACCTCCTTCTCCAATTTCTTTATTTTACTTCCTCACCTTATTAGAATGTAAGCTCTGTGAGTCCCAAAGTCTTTTCTTTCTAGTTTTCTTTAGTATTGGCAACACCTCGCATACTCTCTGGTAGTAAACATTTGTTGAATGCATTAGTTAATAAGACAGATGCAAAGATATGACTGTTGAATTCAACTACATCTTCACATAGAAGGAGAAAAACCATTTAGTCATTTTAAACTCTCAAGATTTTCAAATAAGTGGTCACAGGAAGGTAGAGTTAATTATTTTTCCCTAACAATGATCTAAAGCTGTATCTTATTCTTCATGTGGAAAGCATTTTAATAAGTGATAAGTTAATTAAATTAATAATTTTATTCAGGAGCTCAGAAGAGACAATTTATCAATTGGTGTGCATACATTAACTAGGAGGCAGAACTTAACAATTAGCTGTTAATCATGTGCTGATTGGTTTTGAAATAACTAGTTGTTTGATCTGATTATTTTCTTTTGGAATATCTATTGACGTTCTATATTCTGTATGGCCAGCATTGGGCTGCCAGTAAAAAATATGTTTTCAATATCATGGGGAAATTCTCACAATACACTGTTAAGTACAAAGAGTTCAGTCTGTGAATTCAATTTTTTTAGAGGGAAAGGTTCTTTAGAAATATAGCCAACTATTAAAAGTGACGATTTCTAGAAGGTGGTTGGTTTACAGGTGATTTTAATTTTATTCAGTCTGCTTTTATGTTTTTTCACAATCTTTGTACTTCACATTATTTTAATAAGGGGTTTCTAATGTAACTGCAAGAAGTTTCTCTGTGTGTGGACATCTTAATAGTTGAAAATCAATGAATAGTTGAGGTCAATATGGATTTAAGTATTAAAGTCTTTTTAAAATGAAAAAAAGATATGAACCAGCTGCATTCAGTAAAGTCCTGGACAGAGATAAATGGACTAACAATGGTTAAACAAAGTTTAGGCAATAATCTCAAGGAAGTGTTTCAACCAGTGGGCGGTGCTTGAGTTAAAAACACCCTGCCAGGAGGAGCAGTAGAGCAGTCCCCTGGTGCCACTTCAGGAGAACAGAAAGAGCACTTAACAGGAGAGACCCCTGAGGACTATTACTATATTAATGGCTAAACCCACTACTGAAGTCAGGTGGGAAGTTGGCCAGGCCTCTGCTAAGTCTCAGGTGCTTGATGTAGCTGCCTTTAGACAATGATACGTTTTCATTTTCTGGAGACTGTGCGGGCCAAGTTCATAGAATTTGGTGGATAACATTTTTTTTAGATTTGTCCATTCCAGAGACTTAGTCCCACACATTTATTCAGAATTATTTCTAAGACTTCATAGTTGCTAATTAATTTTCTAACATATAGCACAAAGAAAGACAAAAGCCCTTCTTGTTTTATAGCTCATTCATTTTTACATTTCTTTCCCTGCCCTACCCCTTCTCTATTAGCACAAAGACTCCTTCTATTTTATATAGCTGTAAAAACCAGCAGGCTTCTCTCTTAATCAGTGTTGTCTGGGTTCATTGCCTGAGGGTCTAGGTCGTTAGTAATAAAGGTCATTAGTTGATGTTTCCAACATACAGAGACTGTCAAAAGATCCCCTCATTTAATCTCCCCGTGATTAGAAACAGGCCCAAGCTTGTAGTATTTAGTCATTTTATTTTCTTGTTGTGGGAGAGGTAAAAAGCTACCTCTTGGAAACAAAAGCTTTTAAAAACTAATAGCTGCTTCACGGTATACTTGAAGGAATCACAGACTACATAAAGGCACTCAGAGCCGAAACAAGGAAGAAAATGCAAAGAATTGGTATCTGCTGCACCCCAGGTTTCTTCAAGGAGCTGAATTAAACGTGAAAGGAATAGTCCCATTGAGCGGTAGGCAGCCCTAACTTGCCTGCCCTTGTTACCTTACATCTTAGCACTGTCTGATTTCCAGCATTCTAATTGAAAAGACACTTTGTAGTAAAAAGCTCTGTTTGAGTCACTTTGAAATCATGATCCTCAGGTTTTCTTTCTGGCAAATGTTTCTTAGAGATCACTGAGCTTATTAAACAGTTCTGTGTTCGGAAGCTTCTAATGTTGGAACAGGCATAATCCAGACACCTTGGTCGAGGACAAATAGCAGCCAATTCCCCATGGACTCCGTGGAGAGAGGCTGTGTGCTGGTTTCCCTCCCTTGACCTGTATCTTTAGAAGCTCAACGCCATGTACACAGGAAGCACCTGGTAAATATCTGCGATGGCAGATCATAATTATATAATTATCATTAGTCATAAAACAGATTAATTTCTGTTCATCTAATTTCCTCTGTGCACCCAAAGGAAGAATGAAGATTTATAAAATATTACAGATTTTGTAAAGAAGGAAAAATAGTTGTATTTGAGTGGAATTTAATAATATTTAGGGAGATAAAAGCATTTATGAAGTTTGGACACCTAACAATTTTTCACAATTCAGTTTGAAATGTTAAAGCAAGATTAATGAATGCAATTATAGATGTGTTTCTCTATTCTTCCAAACTTTCCTCAGCATTATGTTACACAATGAGTATTGTGATATAATAATTGTCATAAGAAAGTGATTTGTTTTCATAGTTATTTTGCAGTACGGAAAAACTGCCTTTTTTTAATTTTTAAAGTTCTTAGAGACAGGAAATACATGGTCTGGTTAAAAAAGAAAATGTCAAACTTAAAGAATTTAAAGCTCAATCTAATAAAATGATAATCATTTTCATCATAGGTAACCACCTTTTTGATCAAATACTGATAATTTATCTCAGTTGAACTAGCCTTTCCTGGAAATCTGCTTCTACTCTGTATAGTCAGCATTTCTGTTCAAGGCCTCACCAATTCCAAACTGAGGCAGAGAATTCCAGTCACCTGTTCATTGAATCACTTTTTTAACAAAGAGGATTTGTGGAAAAGGAAATGAAGGGAAAATACCATTTTGAGCTTCTGTGTACCAGGCAGTTTTCCAGATTTATCTCTTTTAATCCTAACAAGAATTTTACCCTACAGTGTACACGTAATTATTTCCATTTTACAAATAAAGACATTCAGACTAAAGAGAAGCTCTGACTTTCCCAGGATTATAAAGTTGAATAGGATGGGAAACAAATTTCAAGCCCACATTGATTGCCTCTAAAGCTTATACACTTTCTTATATTCCATATTGGTGAAATTACTTTCAAAAAGATACATCTACTGCATTTATTCTCCCCACTTCATTCAGAAATTTATATTGCCTGTTTACTTTTCCAACTATTGATATACACTATTAATTCTAGTAATTAAGTATATATTGGTTTTCTTTTGATGCAAATTTTCCCTTTGTCCTTCTTTTTGTTGTTGTTGTTATTTCCTTTTTCTTTTTCCTTTGCATTATTTCTTCCCTTTTCTTTCTTATCCTTTTTCTTTACAAAAGCAGTTGACAGGAAGAAGGAAAAAAAGCAAAAAAAAAAAAAAAATTCCAATAACCCAAGTGAGGAAACAAAAGAAATATATGAGACTCAGCATGTAATTCTGGGAGATTAACCAAGGAGATGATACATATGCCCAGGCCAATGAGCATTCATTAAACTCATGTATTAAGTTCCTAGTATGTGCCCTCCATCGCATTGGTCATAGACTTTAACATCAGAAAATATAGAATTTAAATGACAAGATATAAACATGATGAAGGTAATGAGAAAGAGGATGACAGGGCCAAGGTGTTGAGGAGAGACATTGACTGGGCCCCTAACCAAATTGGTGGTAGAAAAACAAGGGCTCCATAAAAAGCTGAAGCTTCAAATAAGTCCCACAGTCTCAAAAGAAATATTTGAATCCATGGTCCACTATCTAAGGAAAAGATTTATCTGTGGTCCTATAGTAAAATGATAACAGCCTATAAAGACTCTGATTTGTGGAAATCAGGGTCTAGAGCAGAAAATATGCTTCAAGCATAATGGTTGTGCTTTTGGGTTTTGTGTTCATTAAAAGAGGACAGGCTTTGAATAATAAGGCTGAAACACATTTCACTTTGCTAACTGTCCCTAGTCAGCACAAAGTCACACTCTTAAGTTGTGTATTATGCTTTAGTAGTCATAGACAACAACAACAACAACAACAAACCCAGCTTTGTCCTTTTGCATTTACCTAGTTATTTATATTGACTACTTTTTTGGGGGATATCTTCCTAGGTGACTAAACAATGTAACGGTTAATTGTGGGGGAGTCAAATAGAACTCAGTTGTCTGAAAGCTGTGAAATGAGAGTTTTATCCCAAAGACATCCTAGTAAGCAGATTTTCAATATACTTTTAAAATTAAAAAATTTTCCCTAAGTATAGTTTTTAACTGTAGAGTTTCCATTATTTATAACATTATGTTAAAAAGTTGATAAACAACAACAAAATAAAAACTGAAAGGAAGTAAATCAAATAGAGTTTTATTATATGTCTGTGAATCGCTGAAGTTTGGAAGGCACTCAACAGTTTAAAAAAATAAATGTGTCACTGTTACTTTTCTTGAATTACTGTTTATGGGTCTACTCAAAAGCAAACAACAAACAAAAAACCAAAAACACAACTAAGAACTGACCTTAGTGTAGACTTTGTTCTTGAAGGTGATTTGGGAAATATAGTTTGGAGATACAGTCTAACTTTATACTTTAGCCAATAAAAATGGAATATTGTGTTTATAAGAAAAAAATATTTAGTATTAGTACTCAGCTTCCATCTCTAAAGCTGAGGGAAACAAAAAAGGTGCATTCTAGAAGCAGAGCAGAATATAATTTCTAGTATTTATTTCTTTTTTTTCTTCCCCTTTTCCCTTCTCTTGTTTCCTCCTCTTCCCCCTCATTCTGCTTTTTCAATTTCAAGCTGGCCATCTGCCTGCTAGATATGTGCTGATAGGGCTTCAAGAAAGTTTTGGTTTAATCTATTCAGCCTCTCATCCTTCCAAACCAATTGAAATTTCTTATAGCCCATAAATCCCGCATATAGAATTTCTTATTTAAAATAAATTTAAAATTTAAAAAATTGATATTTTCACTTCATAAATCAGAAGAAGTTCAAATTTGCCATTAAATAGCATTGTATAGATGAGCCAAACTGAGCCAACTAACTATCGATTCTGTTTTAGTTCCATCTTAGAACCAAAGGTGCTTCACCCTGACATCTTTGTTGGCTGAATCGAGTGCTGGCATGAGAGAAGAAAGCCTCAGCAAGAAGAGGCCAAGAATAAGAGAAGTCCTTGACAGTGAAGTAGCAGCGGAAACCAGGAGTACCAAGGCAAGGAAGAATGAAGAAGTGAAGAAAACCAGCTAAGCAGAGGCAAAAGAGAGTTTGGGGAGGC
>NW_027529638.1:5916365-5971398 GCF_008692635.1 Crocuta crocuta | reverse complement strand
AAAAGCCAGTTTGGGCAGGCATATACTAATCAATAGGTTACTTTATAATTAATGAAGTTGTTGTTTACCAGTATTTACATCTTATCTGTGTTTGAACACTCATGAACATATGTATAAAAAAATACATACTCCTATTCTACTCCAGGAGGCACCATTTATAGAGAACAGAATGAGAATGAGGCTTCTGGAATTGTACATCATGGTAGCCTTCTTCAAATTTTATAGATTTGCAGATTTTCTTCATTATTTACAAAAGCTTTTTGCTGTATACATATCAATTCTCCGTGCAAAAACTCTAGAAAAGAGCTAACTTTAAAAACTTCCTATGTAATTATTAGACAATCAGGATGCTGATTACACAGAACTGATAACCAGATTTCTGGTTATATGAAACTGTTTAAAAGAACCAAAACTTCATACAGACCTTTCCATAGATTTAGAACTAATGTTTGATATAACTTGCTGAAAGCTATATTGTTATGGATGAAAAACCCCATATCTGAAAGTCAACATGTTAAAACCTAAGCTCTTAATCATCTCCCAAAAATCTTGGTCTATTTTAAAATCTCCTCCATCTATATTAAGGAAACTCCATCCATGCAGTTTTTCAGACCAAAAACCTTTGGAGTCATTCTTAGCACCTGGAAAAATCTTGTTAGTTCTTTCAAATTGGCTTAGAATCTGATCACTTCTTTCATCTCGTTTGTTCTGCGTTTGGTACTAGTCAACAATAAGAATGAGGCAGTCCTGTTAGTAATATTATGGAAAGATCAATTTGATATTTTAAGTGAAATAATGAAGTTGCAATTAATTTTCTTTTATGCTGCCATTTGGGTTTTGTAATTTCTCATTGCACATAGTAATGTAATATTTTATATGTATATTTATTTTGCTTGTGTAGAGAATAGGTAAGGAAAAAAAAACTTTGTAAGAATGCTGGGGATGGGTGCCTGAATGGCTCAGTCAGTTAAGCTTCTGACTCTTGATTTCGGCTCAGGTCATGATCTCATGATTTGTGAGACTGAGCCCCATGTTGGGCTCTGTGCTGACAGCACGAAGCCTTAGCAATTCTCTCTCTCCCTCTCTCTAGCCATTCCCACCCCCCTGAAAATAAATAAACAAACAGTTTTCTAAAAGACTGCTGGAGAAACTGGCTACAATAAGGAATGCTTAAGGGGAAAAGTGTGGGAGAGCTTTTGTTCTGATCCTATAATTTCTACTACCTTCTGAATTTTATACCAAGTGAATATAACACCAACTTTTTTATGTTTAGAAGACTATAATTACCCAAGGAAAATATTTCATTTATTTTTCTTTCAAGGATTATGTAACTAATTGGGGCTTTAAAAAGATAAATACCTTAAGATATAGTTCTATTTTTCACAATAAAATAGGTGAAAAAATCAATTTAATATTATGTGGCTAGGATAAAATTACACTATGATCATTTTATATCACTATCTTATGGAGAGAATATAGTTGGAAAGTGGAGATAAATTACTTAGGCCGCTCTTACCTGGTGAAAATTAGGTGAAATTAAGAAAATGGAATGTATGTTTTATATATTTAAAAAGTCACAAAATCCATTAAATTAATAAGGGGTCAAATGATCTTTCAGGGAAAATGATAGAAATCATGTCTTTGGAAACAACTGTAGCCAAAATGGACCAAATACTAGAAATATCCTTAAGGGAATAATCCTGCTATCCGCCAGGGGAGTACATGACTTCAGAGAGTGGTTTCTTTCTTCTTCCTCAATGATCCAGTACTACGATTATGAACAGTAATTAACTCTAACACAACAGGGAAGTTGGATGGAAAGAACCATACCTAAAATGTTGGATAATTAAAGTGAATGAACCAGGAAGCATACACTGGGGACATAAAACGTGCTACTCCAGCAGAGCTTTTAGCTATTGCATTAGAGCCCCTAAATCATATGCACTTTTTACCTTCATTGACTTAGGTCAGACTGGATCTTTTCACTAAAGGAGCCAAATGAGCTTAATGTTTTAGCTGGTTGATGCCAATGGCAAAGAGACCTTAAGATGCACTTCAAGAAAGATGTATGATCAAGGAGGCATATGCTTTTCTCCATTAGTGTAACAAGTCGAGGTATCATTTATTTCTGAAAGTGTTTTTTATTGTAACGGATATGGCTCATCATTTAACTCATTTCACTAAACATCATACACTAGTATTTTATTATGGTTTTAGGAAGAGAAAGGGGAGGTCTTTCAGGGGTAATTCGCTGACATTTCTGAAAAGTAGTATCATCGATACAGAATTCTCAAAATGCTGAGTATGGGTTTGAATGTAGAATATGTGGGCACTGAAATTAAGAGTTTCTGTTGCCGTTTTAACTGCATATTATGCACTAAATGCTTATAGAATTCATATAAAACATTGTGGGATTTCCAAGAAGAGACAGAAAGTATAATCTATCCTACCATTGAACACCAAAGGGAAGAATGAAATTGGAATAAGATACCACTAAATACTAATACAACACTACTAAGTACACTATGACTGTCTGAGCTAGATTTTAATTAGGACCGTTATCACATGCCACAGATTATCCACATGAGGAAAAAGTATTCACCTGCTATAACCTGCTAAAATTTCTAATCTCTGGATTTTTTTTCATACAGAAGAAAAAAAACTTTTTCAGAGTTCAAGTTTTCAATGATCTCATATTTTAATGATGTGTAGATAATATAGATACTATAGTAGTATCTATATATAAGAAGTTTTGGGATATAGATAATTGACACAATTTAGAGTGAACTACAGATATGAGCAGTTATGTTATGAATTTAGAAGGTAAAATGGGCATTTGTATACATGTTATAATACTGCGTAAACATGGAAATTATCAGCTATCAGTGAAAGATTTGGGGGATGCAGTTTAACTGCAGAAAATCTTACTTAAATCTTTTTTTTTTTTACTTTGAAAATTGAACAAGTCTTTAAACATCTCTGAAGCTCTATTTACTTAGTAGGAAGTTAGAAATAATACTAAGAATAATAATTCCTACATTGTAGGAATACTATGGACAAATTAAAAGTTAGCAGGCAGCACTTGGCATAAAATAAATGCTCAATAAATTATAGCCATTATTCTGTGTGACTTTTGCTATGTTAAGCATTTTTTTCTGTAAATGTAATTGTTAACACATTTTGTTTCTTTTGACAGTTAGTGACCCTACTATCACTATTAATCAGGTGTTAGCCTGGTAATGTATAAGCATGGGGCAGGCTAGCATTTAAGAGAGTAAATGGTCATTAAACTGCATAAAGAAGTAGATCTGGCTCTGGCTTGACCGTGAGATTGACCTGCTTTTTTCTATCATGCTTTTTTTCCAGATCTTGCCTGTCTACCTTGTAGATGCACCCTACCAGACACCTGGTAGGAGCTCCCTCAGGGCAATGTCAAACAATGGTTAGAGGAGGGACTCAGCTCAGAGTTCTGGCTGTGAATCTCATCATTTTTTTATCAACATGCCTTTGTTTATATGATAATTGTAAAATTGTTTTCTTCACTTTGCTTGTACCTAAATAGTCCTCAAATTCTAGAGAAATAAAACAAGATGTCTCCTCCATCTTGCATAAATATGTTAAGTATACATATTTAAAATCAAAGTAAAGTAAAATAGAATTAGTTTAAGAAAGGCAAGATGTTTATGCACAGAAAATAATGGTATATGAAAAAATACATATAGTTTAAAGAAGAACTCAGAAACCCAAATAAAACAAAGTATTTAAATATATTTAGTTCAAAGTTGGATATAAATCCTTGTTTTTTAATGTTTATTTATTTATTTATTTATTTTGAGAGAGAGACAGAACGTGCACAAGCATGTGTGAGCAGGGAAGGAGCATGGAAAGAGATAGAGAATACCAAGCAAGTTCTGGGCTGTCATCACAGAGCCTAATGCAAGGCTGGATCTCACGAACCAAACTGTGAGATCATGACCTGGGCCAAAATCAAGAGTCGGGTGCCTAATCAACTGAGCTATCCAGGTGTCCCTGCATATAAATCCTTGCAAACGCATTGAAGAAAATTATGTGACAAAACTTAGTAGACATTATGGCTACAAAATTAGAAGGCTAGCTTCCTTTTTCTTGTGTCAGGTCTAATTGACCATATATGGCTGAAAATAATGAGGATAGCCCCAATTAATTATGCTTTCAGAACATTAAACTTGTATTTAATTTTTTTTTCATTATCCTTCTGATTCTTTGCTTCACATTAAAACAAATACTATTTGCAGAATATTGAAATCTATTTTAATAAAACAAATGAAACTAAGTCTTCAGATCTAGGCTTTTGTTACCAGAACATATGAGCAGCTGATATGTATATTGAACCAGATTTAATATCAACCTCTGGTTATTTCTGGATTGTAGAAAATGTATTCTTCTTATGTCGTACAGTAATTTTTCAAAGCAAATGATATAAATATGTTTGTATTATACCTACTTATGTATTTTAGATTGCATGATGTATTCTAATTATGGGTTAAACTGAGATTCCATATATGAGGGACATATTAATTCCCTTTTCTATATGTAGTAATGTCTTCAATTCTCACTAGCAGGTGATAACTTTTTTTTTTTTTAACAACTATCATTCAGAATGGACATTGGCAGGGGCACCTGGGTGGCTCAGTAGGTTGAGTGTCCAACTTTGGCTCATGTCATGATCTCATGGTTGTGGGTTCGAGCCCTGCATTGGGCTCTGTGCTGACAACTTGGAGCCAGGAACCTGCTTCAGATTCTGTGTCCCCCTCTCTATCTGCTCCTCCCAGTCTTGTGTGTGTGCATGCTCTTTCTCTCTTTCTCTCAAAAATAACTAAATAAACATTTTTTAAACGTAGAATGGACACTGGCAAACAATAATTGAACTAAAAATAAAAATTTTGGTTTTACAAAGGAAATGCTTTTGTTGTGAATTTTTATAAAAAAAAGTCACTAATATTGAAAATCAAGTCAAATCATTATTTTTAATTATGGTTTGATAAAGTTGTCTAGTATAGTCATAATCCTAAACATGATTAACACACACTAGCTGCCCACTCCATTTTAATATAGATCCAAAATTCACTCAATGGTCATCCACATTGTGAATTATTATGTACTCTTTAGATGTGCCATTTGGGAACATTTAAGTATTTGAAAAACATAGCTTTCTAAGAAGGAGCTTTAAACCTTGGTGACTGGCTATGAGAAGTAACTCCAAGATTCATCTTACCAAAGCTCCTCTGGTTGCAGAATTAGATGATCCACACACGTGTGCAATGTTTTGAGCCAATGACCTTGCCTGCCTGGTTCCCTGTCTCTGGGTACATATCCATAGCCCTTGATAAGCCTCCTCCTCCCTATAAGTTTCAGGCACCAGACTTAAATCTTAGCTCCTATTACAGCCATGGTTAAAACTGTAATAAAGGCAGATATTTTCATATACATACTAATGGTTATATATATATATGTACATATATACACACACATACATACATATGTATGTTTCAAAGCAAACAAAGAAATCCTAGTTATGAAAAAATGTTTATTAGAATAGTTACCAGTGTATATGGTTACTGTATTCTCCCATCCTATCATATTAAACTGTTACTTTATTTTCTCAAATGTTTGTGTACAACATTGTAAACATGGGTTTAATGAACCTTCATTAAATAAACAAAATACTTCCTTCAGGCCAGTAGAAATCTATCTAGTGTGCATGTAATTAACCATGTGTATTTTCTGAATCTTAATATGTTCTAAGTGAGAATTCATTTCTCTCTCTTAAAACAGGCAACAGTGATATTTCAGAAACCTATGCTTACCTTAAAGATTCTCAAGTTGCCCTTTGTTATTTTTATACAGGTCAAGATATAGCTCCCATTCTAGCTTAATAAAAGAGGAAATGATTTTCTTTCCTTTCCTTTCTCACATATTTTATCTTGAGTGAGAGAGTTGTCTTCAGCACATCTGGTTGCAAGACAGAACAATGAGATGTTTATAACAAAATAATGTTGCATAATGAACTACTTCAGGTATATGAAGAGTGAATCTCTAAAGAGATTAGAGCTGTAATTTGTATTTTGTTCTGAAGATGAACACCTGTAATAGTCATTTTTCCCTATGGTAGTGATCTTTATAAAATTAACAGTGATTTATATTTATATTGGAGGATTAATCCATATTAAATTTGGATGCTAAGGCAATTTCAAATGAGTAAAAATGCTTTTTCTCTAGGTCAAAAGCAGGTATTGTGAGGGTTTAAAACTGCCTTTACAAATGAAAGGCAAGTGTTAGAAAAGTGACATCCATTTCTTTGTCTAACAAGTTTCTCTTTGAACATGCAAATGACTGTAAAGAAAGGAGACAAGTGGTGAATGGTAATTTGTCATTAACATCTTATTGTGTCTGTTCAATCAAATGTTTTCTTGCAAACACCTAATGGAGGAATACTCATAAAATATCATTGCTTTTTTTAAACAAAAATATTTCTCTCGGAGTTGGCACTCAATGTATAAATTAATAGTGATTCCTCCCTAAACTGGAACATACTTCAACTTAGATTACTGTAAATGATGAATATTCAGGTCATTTCTAAATAGTTGTTAGGTAAATAATACTTGGAGTGGTCTTGATGAGGGACCATAAGGCAAGCTGAACGCCAAGCACAAGCAAGCATTTCCTGCCCCTACAGGTGGGATATGTGTGACATTCCTCAGGCACTCCGGGCTGCCCAAGAACAAAGGAAAGAACAGAAAAAAATGGTTAAACTGATAGAGTCTCCATCAGTTTACAAATATCTTAGTAAATTACAAGAAAAAGGCAATTTTATCATTAGCTTAGTCACCAGAAACCAACAGACTGTTTCCTGGAGCCCCAACATCACCCTCCCCTCCACAGTGATATGGGGAGCAGAGGCAAGGAGGAATGGCGGGTAATATTGAATTTCCTTATAACCTGCAGCCCATTGACAAATACGTGAGTCAGGCAGAGTAAAATGTTTCTCCAGGAACTCCCTACAATCTTAATGTTAATGCTTTGTTAGAGGAAAAAAACAACCTTAGTTAAACAATAGCCAGGTGTCCAGTAATCTGTGAGTCTTTAGCATACGGAAAATCCCTTTAAGAAATTTCCTCTTGACTTTACCTCCCCCAGCCTTATAGTGTACAACGAACCACTCTTCAAACCCCAGTGAGGCTCTTTCTGACCATGGGTCCTGTCCCCATGCTTTAATAAAATCACCCTTTTGCACCAAAGACATCTTCAAGAATTCTTTCCTGGCCATCAGCTCTGAATCCCACCATTACCTCCAAACCCCAACACTATCTGCTAAATTTATAAATTAAAATAATTCAGTAGAAACAATTCATTTTGGGCCTGTATTTGCACAGCCCCATATATGATCACTGTCAGGCCAAATAACTTGGTAGTTAGAAGCTCTGGCTCTAGAGCCCATCTGTGTGTATTTCAGTATCTCTTCACATTGCTAGTTGTGTGATCCAGGGCAATTGCTACTTTCTCTGAGTCTCACTTTTCTTATTTCTGGAAGAGGGATGAAGATAGCTAGCTTTCACTTAAGAGGGCTATGAGGGGAATTCAATGCATCAGTATATGCAAAGTCCTCAAAAATAATGCCCAGTTCATAATATAGTAGTTATTGTGATTACCTTCAGACACAGTATATAAGAACAATCTATCATAACTAAATTATTTTGAAAGTGAATACAATCTGGACTTAATCTTTAAGGTACTACAATGTATTTAAAATATCCAGGTATTATGGGCTGAATGTTTGCCTCCCCCCACGCCCCATTGATATACTAAAATCATTCCCTCAAAATGAAGGTATTGGGAGGTGGAGCCTTTGAGAGGTGATTAGGTCATGAAGGTGGAGCCATTATGTGAACAGTGATCTTATAAAAACAGACCCCAGAGAGCTCTCTACCCTTTTCTACCATACAAGAATCCAGCAAGAAGACAACCATCTAAGAACCAGAAAGTGGGCTCTCACCAGACACTGAATTTATAGAAGCCTTGATTTGGGCTTCCTAACTTCCAGAACTGCAAGCAATAAGTTTCTATTTTTAATAAGCTGCCAACTCTATGGTATTCTGTTTTAGCATCCTGAAGACATTAAGACATTAGGTTTAGACCTTGACCTAATATTTAATGCAAGTATCTCCTTTCCCCTCCCTCCCTTCCTTCCTTTTCTCTTATACATGTTTAACCTCTAAAAATATAGGCAAGTAATCTTAGCAACAGCCTCAACAAAATTAAATGAAATCATGGATAGTTTTAGGAAAGTATTGGTAGTTATGACTCTGTTTACTGAGTAGGAAATAATTATTTTCTTTTTCCTGACTTTTCTCCTGTTTTGATAGGATTATTTAACTGACATAGTAAGAGGGCCTCGGACATCTGGACTTCAATGAGGCTGCTGAAAATGTCTCTCATTATGTTTTTGTGAGAACTTACTTAATTAAATTTTAAATAAGAGTGACCTAGTGATTTTAATTGACTAGAAGCTCATACTGAGACAACACTGAGCTGCAGCTGCAAACAGAGATAAATGACTTCAGGCTGTACTGGAAATGCAGTATCTCAACTAAGGGAGGTGAAAGATTTCAGCCATATCTTGATTTCTGTGTTTGTTATAGGAGCACACTTTAATATGGATGTGGCAAAAGAAAAATTTATTATAAGATCAGAAAACTGGGAAGAGCTGGTTAATGGTCCGAAAGATTTTTCACATGAGAAAAAATAGATAGTGGTGGTCAACTTGAGAGAAACAGGAAGGCATGTTTATTGATTCCCAATGTGTAAAGACCAGTCATATGGAGGGATGATTAGACTAACTCTGTGTCATCCTATAGAATAAGTGCGATTTGATAAGGCAGTATATGGGAGCACATGGGGTGTATTCAGCTTGAAGGAGAGCAAAGTGTGCCATCCCAAAATATGCCACTTTAGCATACTGGTTACTTTGGATTCAAGTTACCTAAGAAAGAGCACGTGAAAGAAACACATTTTAACCCTCCTTTATCCCCCTGACAGCAGGAAATAAATGTCCCCTGAGAAGGTACTCTCCTTATCCCAGGAAAGTAGAAGCATCCTTATTGCCAGAAATAGGAATTCAGGGCTGAGAAGCCTGAACAAACATTGCTACTTCGGCATTAATTTGCTACCCCAAGTTCAGACTTATTTGTCTTGTCAATTCTTCCCCAATTTATTTCTTTTTCTATAAAACAAAGTGGTCTGCTTTGGTCATTTCTTTGAGCCTCAGACCTTTGGGGCTCCTGTACATACAAAATTAAATTTGTTTTTCTCCTGTTAATCTGTCAATTATTAGACTAGCCAAAGAATCTAGAAGGGGAGAAGGGAAATGTTTTACTCCCCTACAAGCTCAAGGTAAGAAAATTTTTTTTTTGTTTTTTTCAAGAAATGCCAGCTTTTTAAAAAATATAAAGAAAGAAATATTCTTAGAAATATTTACATAAAACTGGATTATGATTTGTCAAAAGTGATAAGCATAATGTCTTCATTAAGCGCTAAATTGGGCTAAATAACCTTTTCATTCTCAGTTTTTGTGATGATCTCTTGTCTAATTTATCCTGAAGATAAGTGGGACCTGAATCCCAAGTGCTAGTACCCTGGTCTATATGTAATCCTCACGTGTTGTGGAACTTACACCAAGATGAAATATTTTAGACAAGTTTTTGAGATATACCAGCTTTTTTAGATGTAAAATGCTCTAAGACCATGCTCTGTACAAAAATGTTTACAAATAAATAACAAAAACAAATAAAAATATTGGTATAATGCAACCAACTGAGTAGACTAGTACTTATCTTATTAAACAAGTCTTTCAGTTATACTCAACAGCTAAAAGGAATAATTGCTAAATACAGCAATAACAACAAAACTTCCTAGTAGCTTAGCAATGTAATGAACTAACCACCAGCACCATACTCTAATCACTATATAAAATTGACCAAATATGTAATAACTGGTATTCTAGATTATTTCAGATTAATCTACAGATACCATTTAGTTTCTTAATGACCTTGGATTTCATTTAAAACATTATTATTTTGTGCTTTTGATTTGAGAAGTCAACCTTTATACTATGCTTTACATTTATTGAATCGAAATAAAGTCAAATATGAAGTCACACCTTTTTTTAGTTTATTTACTTTTGAGAGAGAGCACATGGGGGCGAGAAAGAGAGAGAGAGAAAGAGAGAGAGAGAGAGAGAGAGAGAGAATCCCAAGCAGACTCTACACTAACAGCACAGAGCAGGATGTGGAGCTTGAACTCACTTAGCATGAGATCATGACTCAAGCTGAAACCCAGGGTTGGAGGTTTAACTGACTGAGCCACCCAGGCACCCCTGCATGTTCTTATCTAATGAAGAATCCTATTAGGATAAAATATCATGACATACATTTCATTTATTTATAAAATCAGTGAACTGGAACCTAATTATTCTTTCTATAATTTGTAATATTATTGTCAGATTTTTAATGTTATGCTGTCAGTCTCTTCAAAATCTGAATCATTAGGATTTTCTTAAGAAGATTTTAGCTTTATGCCTATATCAACTTGGCTAAACAATGTGTTCAAAGTTTACAGAAATTCCTCTTTTAATTTACTTTAGTATAATGTCAAATAAATTAAATTTGCCTAAATTCATCTTACACACACACACACACACACATTTAGTAATACTTTTCTACCCATCATTGAGCCTATATATGGCATTCTATGAACCAAGCTGTCTAAAAGCATGTATAGTTAGGAAGCAGTAAAATTCAGGGATTATACACAATCAGAATATGAAGCCCAGTAACAAAATAATTAGGTAAGCACCTGATCACATGCAGTCCACTGTGCCATAAGTTGCTAGTTACTAGTTGAAACATACTCCCTTGCCTCCATCCTCCATTTTATTCAAGTGGCCCTGTGGTAAAGCTACAAGACTACATTTACAACTTCTTTCTTAATGAGTTGTGATCAGGTGTGCAAATTTTATTTGATAAGATATAGATACAAACTATTTGGGTCTTCTGGGAAGGCTCCTTAATTGGAGCTAAATTGGCTGCTAAATTAGCTAAATTAGGAACTAAATTACCCAAAGGAAAGTCCTTTGCCCTTTCCTCCCCCTTGCTTTTCTTCCTGCTACAACATATACATGGAATTTGGAGTTCTGGTTCCATCCACTTTGTGGACAGACATAGAAAGAAAAGCATGCAGCAGATAAATAGGAGGAGTCTGCATTGCTTAATGACATTATGAAGTCATCTCACCCACCAATCTAGTAATACCTACTGATGTTCTTTTGTGAGAAGACAAACACTAGTTTATTTTAGCTGCTGGAGTCTGGTCTTATTATAAGTAAAACAAAACAAAACAAAACAAAACAAAGCAGAACCATCCCTAACTGATAGGACACTCAGTGACATAAAATGTAATTAGATGCAACTTTCATGTGTATCAGAGTAACAAAATAGTTTGGTTTATTTTGCATGAGGTCATAATGTAGAAAATACTTGGGGGAGGGTATGTGTGCATTATTATTTTCGTATGAATTAATAAGTCAATGGTCATAGAAATATACATAGAAACTTATGATTTAGTAACTATTTTCCCTCAAGTAAAATATTCACCATACCTTGGATTAAAAATAACTGGGCCAGGTATAGGTTTCTAGAATATTTGTGAACAGATTCTTAAATACTTCTGCCAAGAAAATTATGGCAAGAAGGGACTAACTCCATAAACCAGATGATCCTGGATTATCACACAGAAAAATGAACTTAGCACTGGGAAACCACCCACCATGGTTCTCAAAACTGTGTACAACAGACACTGAAGTCTTTAATGGATTCTCTGTTGCTTTTGGCATGAGAATTGATTAAACTTGGATAGTAATAGAAAACATTCTAACAAAAAAGTGAGGTCATTTGGAAAATAACTATATCTAATTCAATATTTGACATTGCAAAAATGCCTTGCTGATGCTCAAAGATAAAATGCTAATAAATATATGAATTTCCACTACTAAACTCAGTTTCACCTCTTCCCATCTTATGTCCAGACAAAGAAAACTGATCATAAATAAAGCAGGTTTTTAAAAATCTACCAAATCACGTGTCCTCTTTAAGCAATAATTCTCAAATTTATCATTTTGACCTCTGATATACATTTAGGTCTTTCCCTTTTCTTCTTTATCCAGCTTCTTGGCATTTAGCCTATAAAATAAATGAAGAAAGAGCAGGTCTCATGTGATACCAGTTGCATTTGATGGCAGAGATAGCAGAAAGCTGTGACTGGTGAGCCAGCACCTTCCTCTTTCATCTCCAAGTATGAGCATTGGGCCTTTGCTATGTTACCTGCAAAGGCTTTAAGATGGGGGCTTTCTCCTGGATGCTATGTCAGGGGTAGGAGTACAAAAGTTGGAGAATGTGACAGGTAAAGAGAAGCAGACCATTCTTTTAACCAATGAGAGACCATAAATAACCATCTCTTGTTCATATCATACAACTTAAGAGTTGAAATATAATTTAGTTCTGTAGTTTAAAAAAATAGCATAACTTTCCAAGAGAGAGCAAATTATAGAATTCTAGTATCTAAGAGTGATAACAGCCAATAAAAGTGAAGCTCCTCTGGTTAAGGTTTAAAGGGAATAACAAAGTCCTGCCCTACTTGATCTTCTACAATTTCCCTTAAGCAGCTCTTATGAATTTGTCCAAGAAAATTTTCAGTTCTACAGGACCCTCAGAATGGACAGAACATAGTTGGAAACTTCTTGTCTAATTTCCCTCCTTCCATCTCCTACCGTTGTACAAGTTGGGTGCTGGATGAAGAAATTGAGATCAGAGAGTTTCAGGAATTTCCCCACACTTGTACTATCAGAGGGAGAAGTGAATGTAGACTATTGGTCTATGGTTTGTTTATTTTTCATTATGCAACATTGTCTGGATATAAAGGGAATAATTCTTAATATCATTTCAAGCTGTTTTTTTTAAATAACTTCCCATCTGAATATATTAAACTGCAGAGAGAGTGGGATTTGTCACATACTTTGGATTTCTTCAGAAACTGAAGACAATTAACCATGACTAATCATGGAGGGAGTAATTCAGGGACATGGTATTCGGTTGTATAAAAATTCAAGGGAACCATGGATGGTTAACTCAATCAGAATATTATTTATTCACTATCAACTGTGTGCCCAGGATTCTGGCAGTTATAAAAGAAGCATAAAACATAGTACCTGACCTAAAGAAATGGACAATTTTATTAGGTAGACTGTTTGTGTGTGTGTGTGTGTGTGTGTGGGGAGGTGTATTTAGAAGATAGTTATTAATTGACCTGTGTAGAATTTAATAAAAACTTTATTGTACTTAATGAAAGGGAGGAAGACAATTAGATTCTCTTACTTATTAAATAACAAATGAGTGAAAGAGAGAGAAATTCAGAAATTTGAGTTTTGGTCTTTGAAGTGATCAGAGGCTAATGAAGCTATGGTTGTTCAATGTCTCTTGGCCTGTCAAACTCCTGGAAGGCAGAAGCTAAGAATTCTGAAGATAATTATGGGTAGCATAGTGTAAAACAGACTATATATGGAAAGAGAAACAGAAATAGAGAATTTAGGAATGGAACTGGGAGCTTAGAATATTCTAACCAGTATATTTCCTAAAGTTAGACTGTGAAATTTCCCTTAAAACTTGACTCATGAGTCATTCTCTAAGCTTGTGTGAAGGGTTTGAGTTGTATTCAATCAAACTTTTCTTGACTAAGTCAGAATAAATGGATACAAATTACCTAGTAGAGTGTATAGTAATAGTATACAAAACATGATCTATATCATTATTAGGTTGAAATACTATATTCCTGGTACCCAGGATTCCACATGGTTGATGTTACAAAAACAAAAATGCAAAGCTGCTGCAGTTCTCAATGTGTTGTATAAAGGAAAACACTGGGTGGAATTTAAGAGCTGGCAGCTTTAGTTCTGTTTCTTCTACCAAGCATCCAGTTGCCCTTGGTTAAGACTGATGTAAAGGAGCCTTAAGTTTTTCTTTACTTTTTAAAGTTTTTTTTTTCATGTTTATTTATTTTTGAGAGAGAGAGAGAAACAGAGTGCAAATAGGGGAGGAGCAGAAAGAGAAGGAGACACAGAATCCGAAGTAGGCTCCAGACTCTGAGCTGTCAATACAGATCCTGATGTAGGGCTCCAACTCCCAAACCACAAGATCATGACCTGAGCCAAAATTGGTCAGTTAACCAACTGAGCCCTCCAAGCACCCCAACAAGCTTCAATTTCCTAATGATAAAGGAAAAGATGAGTGATTTCAAAGATATCTTCCATCTTTATGTAAAACTGGGTTTGAATCAAAGACCTAGTGTAATCTACAAATATTTCTTAAAAATTTCCTGTGAAATTTTCCATGCATAAACTTATATGACTTGAAAAAAAAGGGAAAACTTTTTTTTGTTTCAGTTTCTAATTTCTTCAAGTATTTTATTTAAGTATTATCTATGCCCATATGGGACTCAAACCCATAACCCCAAGATCAAGAGTCTCATGTTCCCCCAACTGAGCCAGTCAGGCATCTCTCTAAAGACTTTTCTTTAAATGTGAATGTTGTCATATTAGCTTTCCAGCTTTGCAACATATGCATAAACTCATTTCATAAAACTATTTAATTATCACTCAGTAAGATACAGGGGAATTTTAGTTTCTAAATCCTAACATGTGGGAAGTGTATGCTTGTTTTCCTTGATATTAACAAGATCCTAATTCCATCCAAAAAGCTGACTTAACACAGGTTTAATCTTGTATATGTTGTTATTATTGAGAATGGATCTATTTTGACATTTGATAGAAGCTATGATTGTGTTCTTATGAGAGTGACATTTAAAATTAGTTTCCCAGACCTGGTGTGCCCATTGAAACCTCACTAAAGGAAGAGGAGAAAAATGTCAGAGAAGCTCATACACTCGGATTTCCTTCTGCTGTCTAAACTTTTCTCCTGATACCTGCTCCTTGGCATTGCCTCTAGTGCCTCCAAGAGAAAATATGTTGCAAAATGACATATGAGTATTGTACACTATTTTAATATACTTTTAAAGGGAACAACTTTCTCTGCTCTCCTATTGCTGACCTCTCCACCCCTGTATTCATCTCTGTCCCTTTCCTTGACTCCTCTGGATACTGGAGAGTTTTCCTGGGGGATGAAAGCAAAAAGAAATTCTTGGTGTTTTAACAGGCTTAGAGACTGCAGGGAATTCTCATTTCTCACAGTGCCTCCTTTGATAGCAATTCAAGGACTCAGTGTTGCAAAGACTGATGTATGTATTTTTAGCAAAAACAAGGAAAAGCAAGATGCTTTTCTATATGTTACAGTGTTTTTAAAATTGCCCATCACTTGGTAGCCATGTCTCCTCTCTAAGACAAAACTTCAGAAGTTCATCTTCAAGTATAAGCCCATGACAAGTGACCATGTTGTTAGTGGTTGGAATTTTTATAGCCTTTAAATCACATAACATAAGGGGAAAATCTGACCCTGAAATTTAAACACACACACACACACACACACACACACACACACACACACATTATATTTGCTAGACAACTTTTGTTTAGAAGAAAAAAAAATTTTAAATGAAACAAGCTAATTTAATCTGGCAAAATCATGGTTCATCTTGGATTCATGTATTTCTCAGTAATGATTTCATGCCTCCTTTCTTGTTCTCCATTGTGATGGTTAATTTTTATGTGAAAACTTGACTGGGCTAAGGTATGCCTGTATAGCTGATGAGAGTTATATCTGAGTATGTCGGTGAGGATGTTTCCAGAAGAAATTAGTGTTTGAATCAGTAGACTTAGTCAAGAAGATCTACCCTTACCGGTGTGGGAGAGCCATCTAATCCTTTGAAGGTGTGGATAGAACAAAAAGCAAAGGAAGCATGAGTCCCCTCTCTCTCTTCTTGAGCTGAGACTGCCATCTTCCCTTTCCCTTTTTCTCAGGTCTTTGAATTCTGGAACTTGCATCAGTAACTACCTCTCCCCTGCATTTCTTAGGCCTTCAGAATTGGGCTGACTTACCTCATTGGATTTCCTGGTTTTCCAGCTTGCAGAGAGGAGATTCTGGAACTTTCTGGCCTTCACAACTGCATGAACCATTGCTATAGCAAATATCCTCTTATAAATACCCATATATATCCTAATGGTTCTGTTTCTCTTGAGAACCCTGATAATATACCCATCATTCTCCCTTTTCTGGGTCTTAGATATAAAAATCCATGTATATTTATCCACTTTTAATGACATTACTTTCAAACAATTTTATGTTTGGCTTCTGTGGGGTATTATAGTACAAAACACAAAGGTCAGCATTAAAATTGCTAGGATATCTTATCTTTATTTGCAACAGCAAAATTATTATTAAATGTTCTAGGTCAACGTTAGTAAAAATGCAAATGTGTTCATTTCTCTCAATTTTCCAGCATCTTTAAAATTGTGTCTTAGCCCAGCAGCCTGAAACTATGTTGGTTTTAACAGTAGTTTCTGAACTAAATGCCTTAGGTAACAGAAATCAGAGGAACAATATTGCAGGGTAAGGTCCCTTAACAAAGCAGTAGCACTCAACACGAAGAGATTCCAGTCTGGCCACCAAAACTGAAGAAAAAATGCCACTGTTAACAACTGCAAAACAGGAGGAGACAGGGGGTTAAAAGTTAAATTAGGAAAATCCTTTCAGCACTAAAAAGTAAGCCTATCCAAATGACGAACTGAACAGGAGTTTTTTACAAAACTGTGCATCCCATGACTGGAAATGTTCAGACAACAGATGGATACTAATCTAGGGGAATCCTGCAATGGGTGGAGGTTGCACCAGGTGAGCTGTAAGCCTCTTTTAATGCTGAAATTCCGTGGCTCTAGAAACCATATGGTGAGGGCATTTAAAACAGGACTGAGAGGAAAAAGACAGTTAATCCCTCAATGTTTTTTCATGTCCTCTCCACTTGCTGCACCCCTGGAAATGCAGCCTCTCCTTTACAACAGAGGTACTAAATACTGGTATGCCAAACCTCATCTTTAATCTCCGAGCCTACTTTCCAAGTTTGTTTCTACACAATTATAGACCTCACTTAAAAATGATTAATATTTTTTCCATTAACTACATTTTCAAATGTTCTGAGACTCTGTTTCCGAGATGAGGCATGAGAGATGGCTGTACTCTAGGATAGAGAAGGATATGAATTGCATTCAGTCTGTGGCAGAAGGGAAGAACATAGGAGACTATTCCCCAGTTCAGATTTTTACCTGATGATTTACAAGGTATGTAAATTAGGAGGCGACCACAGAAGGTACACTTAATGACATCTTAATGCATCACAGAATTTACAACAAGGCATGAATAGCTTGTG
This sequence comes from Crocuta crocuta, assembly GCF_008692635.1. Lineage (NCBI taxonomy): Eukaryota > Metazoa > Chordata > Mammalia > Carnivora > Hyaenidae > Crocuta > Crocuta crocuta. The sequence continues at coordinate 5,953,938 of NW_027529638.1, read as the reverse complement.
CACTCAACCATTGGAAGCAGATGCTGCAATAATTCTACTTAATACTTAGAAGCAAAGTAAAGCATATTGTTTTTTGTACAAATGTTTATGAAACATTAATAAGAATAATATGCACCATTCAATGGTGAACATATAATCTGAAATCCCTTCCTATAAATATTTATAAAGGAGACATTTTGGTCCTCAACATAAATTGATTTTAAGTCCAGGTTCTGAAATGCTGCATCGTTTTCTTTCTCTGGGTATATATTTAACTAGAGTAAGACTAACTGACTCACAAGACAGCACTACTTTTTACTGTACCTTCTTACTGAGAGCCTAAAGAGATTGCTTTGAATCAATTTGTAAAATATACTCTCCACTACAATAGCTCAGCTAGTGGCTTGGAAATGGAACTTTTACTATTGTGTTAGCTAGTAAATACTTACTGTGTTGGGAAGAATTAATGAGCTTCATTAAGTTCAAGGAAGTACACAGTTTCTAAATTACGTGGTAATACTTGATATGTATAATATAAATAATTTAAAAAATGCCTTTTCCATCAATGGCTCAAATGTTGGCTTAGTTATTCACAATGACCAATTATGTATATTAAAAGAGCTAGAATATACTTGAGAAAAAACATTTTACATTTCCTTATTACAGTAAATGTGATTTACTATTCAAAATGCTGCAGTTCTTCACTGCTAACTACAGTTGCAGGGCTCTTAGTCACACCATTTTCTTTCTGGCAGTATCTTTTCCGTTTTCAGTTGTATTATGTTTCTTTTAATGACTTTTACCAGCCAATGTCAGCTTTTGTTTTGTTTTTCCTCTCCCCCTAATGGGGAACCATTTAAAGAAATAGGATACTCTAACTGTGATTTTTTTTCCAGTTAAAATGATCCTAATTGTTAATTGCCATTCGACATTGCAGTGCTGTCTATCCTTAGCTTCCTGAGTTTGGTCAAAAATGTCAAGATTATGAAATGAATCATTTCTGTAACTTTATTTGTCTAAGTATTTAAAGATGGAGTAAGTTTAACAGCAAATTTAGCTTTCTCGAGAAATACAGTGAATTTATCGAAAAGCAGCAGATGAAATGTGAGCCGTGGGAAAAGTAAATGGACTTTATGGTCAAAATATCCCATAGAAACACAGCATAGGAAGGACAGATTGAGAAGGAGCTATGTATAGGAGTGATTTTAAAAGTAATGCTGAATTTGCTGCATCAATACCACTTAAATCTGTCTAACCCATTTGAACACAATATGACTGGTCATTTGAATCAGCCTTGAGACATTTGATCATAGCATAATGACATCTGCACTTTCCAATCCATTGGCTCATGTCTTATCATTTTAAGATTCTAGGATTTGTAACATCTTCTCTGACCTTTGTAATCATCTTGGATTTCCAAATACAGATATGCACAGTAGATGTCCAAATTCAAAGAGATCTATATCAAGCATCAGAAAACTATGCAACATTTTAAAATATTTAAAAAGGTATTTTGACCCACTCTTGTCCTACTACCTGAAACTGAGATAATATAAAACAGAATTGGTGAAAATTTCCTTCTTTTCTATTGTCATGTACCTCACTGTATGTTATGAAATTGTTCAACATTGAAAGCTTTTAACAAATTCAATCTCAATTTTTTTCTACAATGCCCTCATGAAATTAATTTTAACACTAAAGTAAGTGTTTATAAAAATATAGCACTAATATTTTTTGAAGTCATTGGTACTTAGGTAGAAATTTGTTTTAATTGGAATAAATTAGGAGAAATTGAATTTGTACTAGAAAATATCAATGGTTATTTTAAAGTACCAATTGATATTGTAAACTAAAGGCTTCAGAAATATTTAAGTTTTATCCATATCACAAAATTTGCCATGCAGTGGGAAGAGAAGGAATGGAAAATAATGAATATAGCCCAGAGCCCATTTTAAAGTAGTTAGAGGCAGAGATTATAGCTTAAACAAACTTTAGAGTAAGCCTAGGATACTAGTATTCTTGAGCCCAATTGTGGTCTAAGCATACTTAATAAAATAGTAAATGTCCTTCCTTTAAGGCCAGACTCGTAATTCCTTCATTAGACTCCACATTCACAGCATTACAGGAGGCTAGGTATGGTTTATTGCCTGGGTTCAAACCCCAATGCCAGTCCAACAGCCACTACAAAACTAGCCTCCTCTTTTCTATTACCTTCATCATCACCTTGATCTAAGATGAAAGAACCTACTGTTCTCTAGTTATTGTCCCCATCCCTTCCTGAGACTGTCCTTTTTCTGATATTCTCACTGGGAGTCCGGTTGAGATCAGAATGGCAATGGTAGCAGTGGCAAGGAAACACACACTTTTATATATTCTATTGCATATAATATTCATCATAACTCCATCTGGAGAGATCAGAGAAAAGACTTAAAGAGGTTATGTATATTGCCCAAAGTCACACACCTATGAAGGGATACGGCTGGACTTGCTGATTTCAAAATCTTCTGTTCCCCTACTGGATCATCCTGGTGCCAGCATGAATGCCTGGTGAGGATGTGCTTTTATATCCAAACTAATTTTCCCAAGTCCAGTACCATGTCTACCATGATTTCTGGTTCCATCTAGGGAGGGTCAAAAATTATCATGGCAATACACCATTTAATTTGGTAACAGATTATGACCTAAACCTAACGTCTTCAATTAGTTTGGAAAGTAGATTATTTGAAGGGAAATGTAACTCTTTTTCAAAGCTAGTTTTAAATGCATATTTTTAAGTAGAAAAATAAGTGATCACAGTTCTGTGGCAAAAATTCTTAATTACTTTTCTGATAGCTTTTTTTCTCCTCTGAAAATTTACCTTCATACTTGACATTTGGCATGTGAATAAGAGTTTGAAAGAGAGAATAAGCCATGGGTAATAAAGAAATAAATGATTCTAGGAAAAGGCTTGAGGAAATGTCAAACTGAGATTATAGATGACTAGGACTGCTATTCTTGTAACTTATTTTCCTGGATATACCCTTTGACATACTTTCATAAATATTTTCTTTGTCTCTCCAAATGAAATTCAAACTCCTGAAGCTTGTAGGGCAGATAAAGTGCTTTATTAACATTACTTCCTCATGTCTCACATTTAGTTGCTGTTTAATAAATATTTATTGAATAAATGAATACAAATGAAAGAGCAAACTTTAACTCTTGTACATTGTATGTTGTACCATATTTGCTTGACTGTAAACTATCAATTGTCTTGAATCATGAGTATAAGGTACAATAATAAGACTTATGGATATTAATCAGAACAAAGTCTTTAAAAATATGTTTGTAAGTTTGCATGTATGTGTGCAAGAGTTTGTGAGTTACAAGTGTGTGTGTATGTTTAGTGTTTGTAGTCATCTCTCTTTCACAATGTGCACATATTTTGGAAGTCATTTGATTGATCGAATTCATAATGTCCTTTTAATATATGGAACCCATAACTAACTCTGTACCTTAGGAACTTGAGATGATAGCTTTTGAATGCTATTGCATCATACCAATAGCTGATCAAAGTGACAAAGTTGATAAGAAGGTGTCAGAAACTCTGGGCTCTGACATTGCTGATAGACAGAAACAAGGCCATGACTCCAGAGTAGGGATTAGATGCCTTACATGCCAGATTTGCCCAGAGATGCTTACATTTTATTTTTTACTTGTATCATAATTAAACAACTTTTATTGTAGAAATTCTAACCACTAATTACTGTTTTATATTCAGACAACACCTTTTAAATTATGATAAATACAGTATTAATTAGAAATTAATAGAAAACACTATACTTTTAAAATCAGTCAGGCTCAGGACTTCTGATTCTGGACCAAAATGGGGTAAATTCACTTTTTCTTATTGCTTTAATAAATACAGATAAAAGCTATCAAGATTACATACATATATATATATGTATATTCCATATATACATGAAATATATATATCCATATATACATGAAAACTCTGATAGGTAAGGAGAAGAGGGCAGACCAACTAGAACTTTGGGGCCCAAAGAATGACTTGGTGAAATTTTTCAGGGTTTTCTTTTTGATTTACATATTTGAGACTGGGAAATGAAAATGCAGCAAACTTGAAAACCACAAAAGATACATAGCCAACAAACAAGTAAAAAAAATAAGCAACTATACAATAAATATCACCTTGTTCTAGCTGAGGGACCAGAAAAGGGTCAAACTAGCAAGAGAGAAAACTTTTAGACAACAGCTCGCATATCTCAGCCAAATATCATGGATAAGAAGCCATGCCCCAACTCATTCCTGGTAGCAAACACTGGGTAGGGAATGCAGACATATATCATTACTGTCTATAATGAGCACCACTTCTCTCCTCCCTCCTTACCTTCCTCCACTAAAGTGGGATCCAGAAAGAATGAGTGGGAAGCTGGGACTTTCAGGCCTGGTAGTAATGAGCCACCTACCTTCATGGTATCAATGTAGACTTCCACACTCATGCTAGTCTGTGGCCCCCTTCCCCTGCTAGGACAGGATCAGAAGAGGCCTCTTAACCAGAAGATTTAAATAAGTTCTGGAATCTATCAATATAATACTCCTAATGTCCAGGATACAACAAAACCTTACGTGACATAACAAGAACCAGGAAAATATCAGCTTGAATGAAAAAGCCATCAACAGATGCCATTGTGGTAATGACACATGATGGAATTATCTAACAAAGATCTTAAAGTAGTTGTTATAAAAAAATGGCTCCAAAGAGGAATAATAAACTTGTTTTAAATATATTAAAAAACAGAAAGTGGAATCAAAAAAATAGAATATACAAATAATAAACAAATGGGAAGTTTAGAACAAAAAGTATGTAAAATAAAAGCCCTCAGTGAAGGAGCTCAACAACATAATGTAAAGAACAGATGAAAGAATCAGTAAACATAAAGACAGAACAATAGAAATTACTTACTATGAACAAGACAGAAAAAAGTAAACTAAAAGACAAAATAAACCAAGCCTCTGAGTTATGTGGAATTATAAGACAATAACTGACATTTATGATGTTGGAGTCCCAGAAAAAAGGTAGAAAAAGAGTGTGGCTAAAACATCATTCAAAGATACAATGGCTAAAATTTTTCCAAAATTACCAAAAGTATAAAGCTACAGCTTCAAGAAGTTTAGTGAAACACAAACAGCATAAACCCGAAGAAAGTCATATTAAAATATATCATAGATAAATTTCTGAACACTGAAGACAAAGAATAAATCTTGAAAGAAGTACAAGAGAAACACCTTACATAAAGTAGAAAAACAATTAGAATTCTCTACACTTCTACATCTAGTGAAATATCCTTTAGGAATCATAGGGAAATCAAAATATTCTCAAGTGAAGCAAAAGTATAAGAATTTGTCATCAGCACATCTGCCCTAAAAGAATGGCTAAAAAAAGTTCTTGAAACAAAATGGGCATGATTAAAAACAACAACAACAAATCTTAGAGCATGAGGAAAGAAAGAACTGAAAAAGTAAAAATATGGGCAAATACAGTAAATGTTCCTTCTAATGAGTTTCTAAATTGTGTTTGATAATGAAGCAAAAGTTATTACATTTGTGTGATATGGTTTTCTATACAGAGGAAACATTTAAGACAATTATAAACTGAAAAGGGCAAAGGATTTAAAGAAGAGAGTATTTCTTTGTGGTGATGAAGCTTTTGTATCTTGAACTTGGTGGTTATGTCATGAATCTACACAAGTGATAAAATGACATGAACTTGACATGAATACCAATCTTAATTTCTTGGTTTTGATATTATGCTATAGTTATATAAAATGTAACCATTGGGGAAAGTTGGGTACAGGGTACATGGAAACTTTCTGTACAATTTTTGCAACTTACTATGAATCTGTAGTTAAAAAGTTAAAAAGAAAAAGGCACAAAACCTCTGCATGGATTTAGGTATATATATTTGCTATGTATTTTTTCCTTTGAAGAATAAATATATTCCATATGTTATATACAAATAACTGTTCAGGACTGCTCATTCCATCTCACATTCAAACTTGTTCCCAATCTAGCACTGAATCTTTGGAAATCACAGTATGTAGACATGTTACATATTTTAAGTATCATTCACCCTGATCTTTATATATATGAGATGTCAGGGTGAAATGCAATAATTAAGTAAGATTTCTAAATAAGATTGGTAATTTCCAAGCTAGTATTTAATCCAGTGAACTTTCTTTTTGTTATTTCATGCAAAGTATTAACTTTGTTAACTTTACTATTTTATATGCATTATCAATCTATTGGTATAAAAAAATTGCTATCTCTACAGCTATAAAAATGGTTATTATAAATATACTTTCTACTAATAATAGTTTTTGAATAACTATTATGTGCCATGTTCATTAAGTATATCATATTATTAAAACCCACAACAGTCTTGAAATGCGGATATTTTTTCCATCTCTTCATCAGAGATAAAGATGAACCACTGAATATTTACATAATAAACCCAGGATTTCCGTCTGGTGGTCAAAGGCAGTATTCAAACCTACATTTGTATCAGACAGCCTACAATCAGGAAAGCAGAAACCACACTAGGGATCTCAAACAAAAGATTTAACATGGGGAATTGGTTATGCAGGTTTTTAAAAATGAAAAAGGCAAAAATTGGAATGTGTGTTAACTCAGAAATGAGAAACAATGAGAAGCCAGTGCTACCTGAAGGGCTAGGAGAACACAAAATACTGTTAGTAGCAGAATCTTCCAGCACAGAGGTAAGGCCTCCACCACGGGTGGCCAATGGTCCAGAAGTAATTTCAGAATAAGAAGAAAGGGAGCTAGGGTGAGAATGTGGGAGGGTGAGAAAGATGATCATGTTCCTCTCTTCCTGATTTGTCTCTCAGTGCACAGTACTTCTTCTTACTGATCACATTCAAAGAGTAGTGATACTCTGGGAAAAATACTGTGGGAAACAAGAGTTTGCAGATTCCCAGTATAAACAAGGGTAAGGGGGAAGGAATTAAAAAATTGATTTAGACTGATTTTTTTGGTCATAGTATTTATATTAGAACATGGTGTCTTTAAACCAGGAACTATATGCTAGTACTTAAAAGTTGAATTCTAAAGACAAAATTTCTTCATTATATTTTCTAATTTCTAAGCATTCTAAAACTATGAATATATACTTTAGGTTTTTTTTTCTTACTTCCCCTCAGCCTTCCAGAAATGCAAAGGTAGGCAATTTTACTTGTATATTTAAGCAGTTGTGTAAAAATCTTTAACATTAAGAAATAATTCTAACCTTTGACATGATCCAAAGACAAAAAATGCTGACCTGTTTTACTTTCTTTTCATAAATGCCTGGTTAGCATTCAAGGTGCTAATAAGGTCAAGGTCTCAGGTATATTTCCATAATGGGCCAGTTAGCATCACTGCCCTCATGTCCACAGATGATTTTTCTAAAGTTAGTAAGGCATGTTAATAGATGCTGTTGTTCACTTGAAATACGTTGGTGGCTGATGTACCACTGCAAAACTCAATGATAGCATTGGTAGAGGCAGAAGAAAAAGCTTCCCTCTGACTTTTGCTCTTAAAACTATGTTACTTAGGTGATTCTAATTATGTCTATCTTGAAGATATTATTACACACAAGAACCTGAACAACACCTGACCAGCAATTTGGAGCAGGTGAGTCATTTCCAAACAATATAAATTAGTGGGTGATAAAATAAATGTATTGATTTAGTAAATCTGAACTATGATGTTTGAAAATGAAATTAAACACAATAAGATAATTAATAATAGAATAGGATAGAATAGAAATCAATAGGAGAGAATAGAATAGGAGAGAAGAGTATTAAATCAGAATAGATCAAGAAGTGAATATTTGATGTTTTCTTCTATTGCCTATTTGCTTGTCTTTGTGTGTATGAGTTTTGTGTCATAATAGAAAAATGTGCTTCTCACTATAAATTGTGAAAAAAAGTGTTTGAATTTGAAAAATAAAGTGAAAAGACCTAATTGAAACAATTCTGCCCTTCTTGATGTTTATGTAATTAAAACTACTGTGGCTAATTTTCTCCCTTTCCTAGTTGAAAGGAAAAGGGTAGAAGGCTTGATGCTTTAAAATACTAATTTTTCATAAGAACATCCATTCGACTTAGTTAATTCCTTCCATCCTCACTTTACTATAGATAAAAGTAAGATTTTTGAACCTGTTTTAAAGCCAATATTTTTGTCACTCTGTAGGACTAATGCCACTCCAAATCATATAGATTTATCTTGTAGATTGGAAACTTCTTTTATGCAGTGGTTATTTTATTTTGTTTCATTTCATTTTATTTTATTTTTACAGTGGTTAGTTTTTAGGCTGTCTTCATATCTTATTTGTATAGTGTATACCTTAGTGGTTACTTAGGATGGAGGGAGGGCAGTTGTGATTTCTCTATAAAGCAGAAGACTGAATAATATCGTCATAGTTTATGAGCTGTCAGGTTTGCCAGCCTGATTGTGGTAAGCAGAATCTCAGATGGCCCCCAAATATTTTCCACTTTCTAGTGTTCTTGGCCTTATGTTATCTCATCCCCTTTTATAATTTGATTGTTACTAATAAAATATAACAACATTAAGGGACGTCACTTCTATGATTAGATTAAAAAGATTGTAACTTCTGTCTTGCTTGCAGATTTTCAGTATTGCCTTCTCAACTTGCACAGTTTGATGAGTAAAGTTTCCTTCTGGAAGAGTTTCACATGGCATGGCCTCCAGCCAACAGCCAGCTGGAAACCGAGGCCTTATATCTCTCCAGGAAACACTGTATAGGAACTGAAAGCTACAAATAACCAAATAAGCTAAGATCTTTCTCCAGTTGAACCTTCAGATTAGACCTCCACCTCTTGCTGGAAACTTGATTCCAGTCTTCTGAGAGATTCTTAAGGAGAGAATCCACTTATGCCATCTCTAAATTCTTGATCCACAGAAATTGTGAGGTAATAAATGTGTGTTATTTTATGCAGCTAATTTGGGGTGTAATTTGTTACACACAACCATGAATTACCAATGCACTGGTATATACTTAACAGAGACATTTGCCACTTTCTGGAAGTATTTTTGGCTTTTACAACTTCAGAGGTGCTATTGGAATCTAGTGGGTAGAGGCCAAAGGTGCTGTTAAACATTCTACAATACACAAGACAGTCTTCTGGCAACAGAGCTGAGAAACACCGGTCTAAAGCAAATTGCAGTACCTTTAGATCTCATTCCACACAGATTTTAGATCTTGTTCCACACACTACTTCTAATATCCACTACCAAAAGAAAAACTATGTTTAAATCCATTTTTCAGAATGTTAATGTAAAATAAATATTTCATTCATTTTTGAAGGATCACAACATCTTTGTTCTTAGAAATATTCCAGAAGAAAAATATGAAACATATCTCCATTAAAATACTTTTAAGTTTATTAATTCTAGATCTATGTCCACTCTGAAATATATAGGTAAGCTAGAAGCTGATAATAAAACATCCAAATGAGCTAGAGAAATTTTTAATCTCACAATGGTAATACCTCAGTAGCCAAATTTATCTTTCTCTATATTTGGTGTATTATGCACCCCCTCAGGCTAAGACTCATTATGCTATCTTATATCTTACACAGGGATGGTTGACATATAATGCAAGGAGATCCTCAAATCCTGGTGGATATGTCTGTAACTTTCCACATTCAAACAAAAATTCTTCCTGAATAAATCAATGGCATTGTCACCGAAAGAAGGTATACATTTTTCCACAGATGGAACTCTAAGTAACCAGTGCGCAGTGTGAATAGCCAGTATGTTTCATTTATGACCTGTCCTGTCAGAAAAACAGCATAACTTGTATTATTCACAAATTGATATATTTCTGGTACATAAAAACAGCCTGAATGATAAGGAAAAAAATACTGATAAGATTGTGCTTCTGCCTTATTCAGAACAATAGTATTATTACTGATTCTTTTTTTAAGAAAATAAGAGTGACAGCTGAGATTCCATTAAAGAAATAGCTCTTCATACTAAAACCAAGCATCATCATACTTAGAGTTACCATAAACTCACAGTCTCACATTGCCATTACCTTCACCAAGTAAACTATATAGTCCCTTCATCTTGACTGCACAACTTTGCACCTCACCTTTGCCCACATAGACAAAGGAATACAGGTTAAGGACACAGCTGTCAGTGTCTATTGCCCTTCAAGCATATTCTTGTCCTATATTTATTACCTAGACTAAAGACAACTGAAAGGCTGATTTAAACTCAGACTGTTATTTTGTTTTGACCATGATCATGAGAGAGGATCAGCATAAACTTGAAAAGAACTTAAAGTGCACAACATGTAAAATCAAAGGTACTGGCTCACTATGGTCCCTTCTGTTCACTACTCAAAAGCTCCAATGCCTTCTTATTCTCTACAAACATTTTTGTCTCCATCTCTCACTTAATGATTTCTCTCCAGTTGCTTTTTTTAAAAAAAATATTTCTCAGTACTTCCTATCATGAATTCTTATTTCAGTCAAATTCAATCAGAATCTTTTCTCCTTTTTATATCTGTCACAGCTCATGAGGTTCCTGCCATCTGAACTAACTTTTTCTCTCACTGCACATAGTGTAACCATTCTCAAAAGTCCAGGTAATATTTTAGTCTTCATGATACCTTCTTCAACCCTCAGCAAGAAGACAGTTCTTTCCCTCTTTTAAAACTGCAAAATGTGGTTTATTTGTATGTTTCAGTTCTCATTTTATATTTAATTGCATGTCTGAATTATCTTTGCATTTCTCCAATGCACAATGTCTACTATATTAAACACACATGTAATCACCTGACCTAGACCCTAATGAAAAGCAAAGCACTGGCCTAAATTTGCAAATTCACATCTTTGTTGTCCAATCATTGAATATATATTTTTTTGTTTGGTTTCACTTGATTATTACTGAGTGTATCATTCACTTTATAAGAAATAGAAAAATAATAAAAACTGACAAATAGCAGCACTTACATAGTAATTAAACACTTAATAGTGGTCTATACAGAGCTCTTTAATATCATATATCAACCCTTAGTCTGGCACTATCAAATAAACATATTGATCTTCCTCATTTCTTTTCTTGGTAATGAAAGATGATATAATTCAACACAAAGATACTCTTGAAAGTCTAAACTGTTGACTTGTTCTGGGATAAAGCTTTCCTTCCTAGAACAGGAAAGACAATACGGTTCATGTGCAATTGCTATAATGTAGGGGAAGTACAATTAAATTTAATTAAGCAGTTTTAATGACCAAAGTGTTAATCTAGTTCATAATATCCGGTCTTAATGTGTGTTTTGTCTGATAAATTCATAATGCCTCCCAACATTCATTTGGCTTGATTCTGTAGCCTGTCACAGAAGCAAGTTGAATGGTTCAGAGAGAAGAATAAACAATTCTCCTTCTTATATAAAGTGTTTATTTATGGCATATTTGGGCATATTTATAATAAAATAGAATATTTAGATGGACTAGCATCTATCCTGAAGAATAATATGTGAAGAAGTTAAAAGTGAAAGGAGAAGAAGGGAATATAAACACAGATCAGATAATTATGCTTTCTCATTAACTCTGATTGCAATCTTGTAAATGAAACTAAATATCCTGGCACATTTAGCAGACTGAATATATTCCATTACAAGGATTTACCTGCTAATAAAATAAAAATATTCTTCTTTTTAGATTGAAATTTGGGTTAATTCCATTCTCTTGCCGTCGTATCATAATGGTACCAGACAATTAATATCTACTAATGGCATCAGAATTTCCTTCTGAGAGTAAGTACAAAGTCATGAAACTTTATAATTTACAGTGCTCTAGATTTTGTGTGTACTTATTTTGTGAATTTGCTTTTTATAATAAGCAGTTTAAATATATGATTCTTTAAAGGTAATTTCACAAGTTTCCTTTTGTCTTCAGGAGAAATATCTAATAATAAAGATGATAAATATTTTCTTTCATTTCTTTTCTTTCCAAGGAAGAACAGACTTTGAAATATACAACCTTTCATTCACTTGAGTAACTTCAACTTAAATAAAATATATTTCAGTACTATTTTGTCTTTTGGGAACTTAGGCATATGGTTGATGGGTGACTAGATAGGGGATAAATAGAGAAATAATTTTGTACTTGCTTCATATAATATCTTATGTGGTTAATGTAGATAGCACTTAATAGGAGATTTGTTTCTTGGGAAGCAGTTAGATGATGATGATGTTGGGAAAGAAGCCTGGAAAAAAGGAGTCCAGAGGAAGTACTAAAGAAGGAACATGACACAAGCAGCACTTTCCAAACAGTGGTTCTCATACACCTGCACCACAATTAACTGGAATACTTGATAAATATGTAAATTTCCAGACCTACTCAAAACACATTGGGTCAAAATCTTTCAGGGTTGGACAAAAGCATCTGAATTTTTAATAGACATTTTTAGTGATTCTGAAGCACATTAAAAATTGAGAACCACTGCTAATAAGAAAAGCACATTTTAAATTTTGTATAAGTATAATAAAAACTTTTAAAAAGCATCAGGGTACTCAAGTTTCATATTTTCTCTGTATCTTTCTACCTTTTTAATTCAGCATCTCTACTTCATGTTTCTCTGTAGACTTTGTCTGCTTATATAGCCTACCAGGTAGAAGATGATCAGATCACAAAGCCTATATCCTTACATTACTGTTCAAGAAACCAGCTAAATCTGAGACTATATTCATTTGGCCTCAATTCCAAATGTCTAGGGAATGGATTCTCACTGTCTCAGACTGGACTAAATGCCTATCAACTGCCCAGTAATCTATGGCCAGCAAGACATGGCCATGAAATAAAACATAGTTACATGGCACTATCCCAACTACCTGTGAATTCATTTACAAAGCATTTTGAGTATATCCTATTTTACAGAGACAGGACACCATATCTAGGATACAATAGTACACAGTTAGGAGGGAGAAATGTTTCCAAAGATGAAGTAATTATTAATTCTGGGCAGAGAATTTAAAATATGTCAGCCAAGAGTAGCAAAAGAGTGGTAAGAATCTAAGTGTCTAATAATAAGATTTAGTTAAAAGATATGTCCATGAAGTAGAAGAGTAAAATCCATTTTTTTAATGATTAGAGGGTTTCATTTAATGTATATTCATTTTTGAGAGAAAGACAGAGACAGAGATAGAGCACAAGTGGGGGAGGGTCAGAGAGAGAGGGAGACACAGAATCTGAAACAGGCTCCAGGTTCTGAGCTGCCAGTACAGAGACCGATGCAAGGCTCAAACTTGTGAACACTGAGATAATGGCCTGAGCAGAAGTCGGATGCCTAAACCAACTGAACCACCCAGCCTAAACAACTCATCATGCTCTGAGTAAAATGCATTCTTAGAAGAATATATAGAATGAAGGAAAACTGTTCCAGATATATTGTTATGCCCAAAACACATACAAATTTTAAGATTTGTAAAAATTTGTATTGTTTTAAACCATTATATTTATGGTAGAAACAGAAAACTAATGCAATATGCTAAAGGAGATAAGTACACAGATATAATGCTGCGATAATCATACATATATGTGATAATATTAACATTATTTTAAATGCTTATATAGGGAAATGGATAAATAAATAATAGTATGTTTATATTTCAAATGCTATACATTAGTTAAAATAGAATAAGCCAAATACACATGTACCAAGATATTAAATCCTCAAAATATGTTGAATGATCAAAATAACTTATATAATAAGTAATTTTTCATATAATTTATTGTTTTATTAAACTGGAAACACTATATTTTATGTGGATTCTTAGACTTAGTAAGAGTTCACTGGAAGGTTATACATCAAATTCATTACAGTGGTTGCCATTGTAAAAGTAGGAAATGGGACTGAAGAAAATTCCAAAGATAATTCTAAATATATATGAAATATTTTAGGCTTTTTTTAAAAAAAATTCCAAGATGAATACATATTAAAAATAAAGATAGAAAAGAAATAGAAAGAAGAGACAGAAGGAGAGAGAAGGACAAGAATCATAACTGTGGAGATCAAAAGCACTAAAATTAAGCTGAAACATTTCTGTGTGCTGTGTAAATTTAGGCAAAATACTTGAGTTCTCTAAGCCTTAGTTTTGCTCACTTGAAAAAGAAAAAGAAAAAGATATAATAATTTTTTTCTGTCCATTGGAAGAGTTAGAAAAGATAATCTATGTAAAGTGGATAATAAAAATAAAAGCCTTGTCCATGGTATGGACTGAATAGAAACTAGTTATTTCTTCCTTCCCAACATTATCTTTGAGGTGTTTAGATCCCTCAAGAAATATGTGTCAGATGGAGAGGGAAGGATGGAGTCTAAAACTAGTGCAAAAACTTGTTACCCTTACTCACAGAGACATCTGGGCAACTGAATTTCATTTTAGATCTATAACAATACATTCAGATCTATAACAATACGATCCCAAGTTGTATAAGCTTAGGGAGATTGAGAATGAAAGATGAAAACTTTGTGCAGCTCTATCTGCTCTGTGTACCATCCCTTAACAATCAGATTGTGCATTGCATTATAGATGCACCTGGCCCAGGTATTGGGCTTTCCAGCATGATCTAGGCAAGACTGCATCCTGAACTCTTTTAGCTATACTGGGCTTGAAGAAGTTCCAAATTCTGATTTTTATTTGTTTTCACCCTTATCCACATATATTGGTCTACTGTTCAGCCCCTTTTTGGCAGATTAAAATGCTTAAATCTTCATATGTCATTGTAGAATGTTGATCATCTTTACTATATATCCTATCCAGTGCTGGAGGGAACATTATTTTCATTATTATTTTGTCTTCTTGCCCTTCTTAGTGATGCCCAAAAACATAAGATGCTATTGTGATGGTCATGAAATGGGGCAAATAGCTTTAATCTTTTGCCTATCAGATGTCCCAGCATCTCTAAGCATACCATTTACCCCCTGGCTATAGTGATTAACTCAGAGATGAGGATGCAACCTTTGGGGATGTTGAGATGTTAGTTAGACTTTTGAAAAAGAAGACCCTACTCTTTTATACTGGACTTGACCCTGAAGGAATAAAGCCATGATCCTTATGGAAGCATTCTGGCTAGTAAGAAAAGTTTATAATTAAGCCAAAATGGAAGAGAGAAGAGTCAACAAGTGACAATAGACCTTGTCTAAATACTCTTTAGTCCTTTGTACCAACGTATGCTTGACTAGATTTTTTCTTGGACTTTTTAATTATGTAAGACAATAAATTATCCTTTGTATTTTAGACAGCTTTAACAGAATTTTCTGTAACTTTGAAAGGAAAAGGAGATGCATTTCCTTCCTTATGGAATATAGCAGCCAGAGGAATTAGCCTGGTAGCTCCAGGTTGAAACAGTTCCTATCAGTGTTTATGGATCCTTCCCAGTAGTACTGAATAATGTTCTGATTAATACTCACATTCTCATTTAGGATCTAAATATGCTTCCTCTGTTAGCCCATTCCAGCTTCTGATCCTTTTCTGGAGGAACATCTTGCTTTCTATAATCTCCAATCCCCGGAGAGTTGTAAATAGAGATTTGTTGAATATAGGCATACTTTGTTTCCAAATCAATAATCTATGTGGGATTCCTTAGCACTGTGCTTTGTTTGGCATAGGGAGCTTTGTGGTATTTCTAATTGCCTGAAGCTTCCCTAACTTCCATCATTCTGAGACTTGTTCTTTGGAGCCTATGCTGATTATTTCCCAAATAACAGACTGCCTTGAGGAAATCTCTGGACATAGCTAGGTTTAAAAACTGGAGCGTATGAATACAGGAATGACCAAATGTTTAACTGAAACAAACACAGACTAAGAGCAAATTATTGGAGGAGGGCAAAACTACTACCCTGAAGTTTGACTGAAAAGAAAAACAAAGGTTGGAATGATCATGAAGATAAATGAATCTAGAAGGAACAGGCACAAAACAAACTAGCCAAAGTTAATGGAACATCTATAAGCATTAAAGAAAAACAAGCAAATTTAGACATGAATCTTAGGCAAAATTATAAGAAATAAAACAAGCAATCTCTTACATTTCTTCTTCTGTGTATGGAAACATCAGACTTCTTAGCCTCTGAAGGACCCTTTTCTACATTCCAATCATCATGTGATTTTTCTACCAGACACACGATGACTTTCCTCACACTCACTTTGCCTCCCCTTGGAGTTCCTAATCCTAGTGTACTTTTGGCTTCACAGAAAATTGAGAGTAAACTTTTCTTGCTGTTTTCTGGATCTAGAGCTTTTTCCCACAGTTCCACAACAACTGATTGTCTAACAATTCTATTCCACTCTGATGCCAACTACCCTGATTTGGCACAGATTCCAATGGTTAAGGATTCATCCCCACAAGATCACTCCCAGTCAGACTGCAGGAATCAGAAAAATTGGGATCCTCAGGTTATCTGCACTTCTGCCAACCCAGCTGGCTACAAATTCATGTATTTCCTCAACTTCCCACTTAGTGTTGATAATTCACTAGAACAACTCACAAAACTCAGGACTGCACTATACTAATAATTAGTTTTATTACAAAGGCTAAAAGTCAGGAAAAGCCAAATAGAAGAGATACATAGGGCAGGATATGCAGGGGTGGGGGTGATGGGGTGGGGTGACACAGTGCTTCCATTCCCTCTATAGGAACATCACCCTCTCAGGACCTCAGTGTGTTCACCACTCCAGAAGCCCCCAGAGACCTCACTATTGAATTTTTAATTGAGGTTTCATTACATAGCCACAATTGATTAAGTCATAGGCTCCACTGAAAATTGAACTCAGTATCCAGACCCTCTCTCAGGAGATTCAGGGATTGGGCTAAAAGTTCCAACCCTGTGATAATGTGGTTGGTGCCTCTGTTGACAAGCCATCTTTATAAAAAAAATTTTTTAATGTTTATTTATTTTTGAGACATAGAGACAGAGCAGGTGAAGGGCAGTGAGAGAGGGAGACACAGATTCCAAAGCAGGCTCCAGGCTCTGAGCTGTCAGCACAGAGCCTGACATGGGGCTCAAACTCACAAACTGCGAGATCATGACCTGAGCTGAAGTCGGACTCTAAACCAACTGAGACACCCAGGCGCATCCTGACCAGCCATCATTTTGAAGCTACATAGGGGCCTATGAGTAGCCAACTCATTAGCATAAACTCCAGCGGGGTCCAAAGGGCTTCCTTATGAAGAACAAACAACTCTTATCACTAAGAAAATTCCAAGGGCTTTAGGAACTTCATACCAGGAATCTGGAATAAATATAATATACCTGACTCTTGAACAACCAGGGAGTTGAGGGCCCTTACTCCATGGACTCAAAAGTCCAAGTATAACTTTTGACTACCCCAAAACTTAATTACTAATAGCCTCTGTTGACCAGAAGCCTTACCAAAAACATAGAGTCAATTAACAGATATTTGTATGTTACATGTATTATAAACTGTATTCTTACAATAAAGTAAGCTGGAAAAAATAAAATGTAATTATAAAAATCTCTATGGTACTCTATTTGTTGAAAAAAATCCATTCATGCCCATGTTGTTCAAGGATCAACTGTATATAATTTGTACTATACCATGGAATTTCCCCCTGGAATTCCAGAGGTGACATGTAGACTAAAGAGAATTTTCATATCAGCATTACAAACCCCTGTTCTCTATGCTTGGGTCTTCATAATTTTTGGGATAGATCAAAATGGTGTCTGAGAATTATTTAAAATTGCATGGGATGATTAGTATTTTTATTTAAAAACCCTAAACTTATTCATATATATTTTACAAAACTGAAGTGTAAAATTCTTCACAAACTTTACAGTAATTCTCTCTCTCTCTCTCTCTCTCTCTCTCTTTCTCTTTCTCCCCAGCTAACCATTATGCTCTGAAAGGTTTCAATGGGCATAAAAGTTTGTACCAGTCATTTCATCTTGGCTGTATTTATTCATGGTTTTTCTTTTTGTTTATTACTTGCCTGTTATGGTTTCATTTGTTCAGTTTGCATTTCCATAGTTAATGCTGTATTGTATAATATCTTCAATTCTAGAAGTTGACTACTGGCCTGTAATATTCAAGATATGTTAGATAATAATAAATGACCACACAACTCAGTGGCTTAATAGAACCAAATGTGGTCTCTTACTCTTGCTTCATGTCTCAAAGACCAGCAGGGGGCTCACTTCACTATACTTACCAGGGTCAAAGGCCTTCAGAGGGTTCATCTTGACACCTGTATCTTTGATTGCCACAGCAAGAGACGAGAACCTGGCAATTTATTCACTAGCCCTAAGACCTATGCTCAGAATGGATGGCTGTCATCTGCTCACCTTTTACTGCCTAAAGCCCCATCAGTCTAAAGCCCCATCTCTTAGCATAATTGCAGGTACCACAATCTGATCAGGTTTTGGTAGGAAATCTAAACATTTAATCTATTTTCCTAGAGAGATTTTGATTAATTGAAAGGATTTTCCCCCTTGTGTTGCCGTAAGCCATTCAGAATTGTTAACAATGAGTTTAGTGGCCATACCTTTGAATTGATGCTTGCCAAGAGTTGGAGTTTTAATTGACCTTTTCAATGCAAAGCATTTCTCCATTTTATTTTTTTTACTATTTGGAACTGAGAAGCAGTTCTGCTTTCAAACCAACATGTCCTTGAATTTGCAGACTCCTTCTATTTCCTTTAAGGTCTGTTTTCATCAGTGCATCTTGCTCTGTGGATACCTGGCCAACTACAGTCAATAACAACCACTACATACCATTAATGTTTTATTTCCCCATCACTTCTCCTAGGACCACAAATTCACCTTCAGAGCTGCCTTCAGAGCAAAGGTGGAAATGTTGCCAAATGTTTTGACCCTGCAAAACTTAGATCATCCTTTCAGGCTCCTCTATCATGCTTCTCTACTTGTTACCTAGCCCTTAATATCCATCCCACATGTTTTAGCTTTGTTGTCACGGCAGTATCCAGTATCAGTTTCTAAATCAGATAGGATAGGTTACATTGGTGGACACTTCCATTTGGCCTTCCAGATCTATACTTTATACTTCACTACTTTGTGTCCCTTTCTGGGGCCTTGATGTTATTTTCTGCATCAGTATACTTCCTTTTCTTCTGGCTTCTAAGAGTGTCCATCAGTAGAAGTTACATTTCAGCAGAAGCTTACATTTCTAACTTCAAAGGAGTAAAAGTACCACCCTGGCATGCAACCCCAAGGGGAAAACTAGAAGAATTTAATGATTCCTTTATAAATGGTTCAAAAGCGTTTTTTAAGCATAAAGTTATGATGAAATTAAAGCAAATATTAAAATTGATGTTACCTTCATACATGTACATAGTAAGAATGATGACACTGCACATTTAGAATATAATTCTATCTGTGCTCAAGAAAATAAATCTATTTGAGTATTGATGCTGTACAATTAGTCAAAAGAGAAAGTATAAAGCTCGCAGACAAATAGCTGAAAATGGAATTGTAATCAGGCCAGTTTATGAGCCTCCCAGATCTGCTTAGCTCTACTCTAGCCCTAGGCTGTTTCCCACAGTGATGGCTTTCACTGTTTCCATGGTGTTCAAGTCAAACTTTATTACCACTGCATTTGCCTCATCTTCTAACATTTCAAATGATCTTACCACCCCAAGAGTGAGGGCGGGACTTCAGCAAGAATTCTATTGCACCCTCACAGTATGAGATGAAGCAATCCCAATCCCAGCTCTTCAGTATGACTCAACTGGACTCCTGAAAGTGCCGGAGTCCCCAGGAGCTACCCAAAGGGGCCACTTAGCAAAATCCAGAAGAATGAGAGAGGAAATTAAAAAATGAAATAATCTATGAGCAAAGAAAGATAAAAGCCTGGGAAAAGTACACTAAAAGATTGTTTTGCTTCTTCTCCTAACAGTTTTGAGAGTGTGGTATCTTACAGGCTCTGCAGATATTCCACAAGACTAAGCAGCTGATGGTTTCCTGTGAAGTTGGGACAGTTCAGTGATAAACAAATTTAAACTTGCTTGCCCTCACTTCCCTTAACACTTACTCTTGTTTCTCTGTGATTGTACTGCCTCTCTCAATGTGGTGTTTACACATAAGCTTTGCCTTAGGAAATATTTGCTAAGGAATCCAGGCTTAAAAAAATCTAGGAAGGTCACAGAGAATAGACCTTCAGGAGGAAATTTGGAGTTACTCTCCTGTCTTAATGCAGTGAAGTCCCAATTGTTTGGGATAGAAAATAGAAGGATAAAAAACAAAAAACAAAAACAAAAACACCCCATCCTGGAATGTAATAGCAATACCATCATTAAAAATCTTTAGCAGTAATTAATAGAACTTAAGAATATTTGTTTTTGTTTTCTGGCACATCATTCTAATTTTAATTTCCTTTTGACCTTTATTACATTCATGACCATTAAAATTTTATTTTTCCCCTCTGCCACTTATACTTTTGTGTACCTCTATTAAAATGCTTGCTTGTTTTTTTTTTTTTTAAGTAACAAGCATATACTATTTATTAAAAGCTATGTAAATATTGAAATGTTGGGATACTTTACAGATAAAGCCCCATTTAATCACACCCTCACATAGAATGTCAATTGTTAGCAGACTCATTAAAAAAAAAGTACTGAATTTAATTTAAATTAGTCATTATCTTTATACCGATTTTGCAGCTGTCATTTGAACTTTCTGCTCCCAGTGTGGCTAGTTTACTATTTCTGGACAGTTAGGTAAACAAACTGATACATGTTTTAGGAATAGGATACTTCTCATAGCAAACTTAGAATCACGTCAAACTCCCTTGAGAGTACAAGAAAAGGAAGAATGTTCTAGAGGTGACAACTGAAGTTAACACACTCTGACTTAAAATGGCTCAAACAAGTAGAGCTTATTTATCTCACATACGTCTAAAGTTAGGTGGTTATTGGATTTCGGTTTCCCTATCCAAGCCCTGTTGTATCATCCTCACTTGTTGCTTTGGGTCCATGATTTCATTAGTTTGCTAGAGTTGTCATAACAAAGTATTACAAACCAGGTGGCTTAAACGACAGAAATTTATTTTCTCATAATTCTGGAGGCTAAAAGCTGAGGTCCAGGTATTGACACAGAGTTGGCTTTATTGGGAAGTCTCTCTCCTCCACTTGTAGATGGTCCTCTTTCTCTGGTGCCTTCAGATGGTTTTCCCTCTGTGCCTGTGTGTGTCTCAATCCTCTCTTATAAGACACCTGTTATATTGGTTGGGGACCACACCAACATTTTTATTTTAATTTAATCACCTCTGTAAAGATTCTGTCTCCATTAAAGTCACATTCTGGGGTACTGGAGTTTACGGCATCAACATATGGATTTGGGTCAGGGAACACAATTCAGCCCATGCCACTGTGGTTATCTGACTGTGGTCTTAAGATTGTACAGCTCTACAATACATATTGACTATAAAGAGAGAAAGAAATGGGATTTGTTATATTTAGACTTTTTTTTAGAAGAAAAACAAAAGCTTCACATACTATCCTATTTCTTTCATGTAGTTCATTCATTTATAGTTTATTGGCTAGAAATGTGTCACACGGCAAGAGTGGCTGCCAAGTGAGAGTTTTTCAGGATTTATAACAAAGAGGACAAAGAAAGGAATAATTAAAAATGAGTTTTGAGCCACTCAATCTATGGTCTGTCACAGAGAATTCCATAGAATATTTAACAAACATGCATTTATTGACCCACTACTAATGTCAAAGACTATGACAGGCCCCTGAGATTTATGAGTGAATAAAACACAGACCCTGCATTCACAGAACTTATAGTATGGTGTGGAAGGCAGACAACTAAAAAGGCAATTATTATGCTGCATGGCAATTGAGAAGATGGGGAGCAACAGAATATACTGTAGAAACTCAAAGGTGAGGCAACAAACCTAATTATAGAAAATCATCAAAACCTCCACAAAAATGTGACATCTATGCTTTTTTCATCTTTAACAAGCAAATAATATGTGCTTTGTGGAGGTATTTTCAACAGTAAGTAAAGAACAAGTACAAGGCTTGGTACAAAGTAATTAAAATATATGTACCCATTTATTCATAATTTTTTTGTGACTTTATGTACTGTCACCATAGCAAACCCTTTGTCCTTTTTCCAATTCATTTGACATAATCTGAAGTGTTCCCTTTTACTCAGTTATCCCTCACAGTGATTAAAGGATGTAGTTACTATTACCGTCCTCATTCTACAGATGAATCGAGACATTGAAAAATTAAATGATTTGCTCAAGATCATGTAATTATTAAAAGGCAAGGCTGGGATCTGAATGTAGTCAGTCCAGCTCCAAAGATCACGCTCTTAACTATCCTGTCATCAAGGCTCTCCTCATTATTCTCTGCCTCTGATACTTATCTTAAGTGGTGTGAAGAATGTACTCATACTAAAACCATAATGTTTTCTAATGTCCAAGTTTCCATCTCTGGCAATGACCTGCTCCCGCACTACTTAAAAAAAAAAAAAAAAAAAAAAGTCGATACTTCCAAGTCAGACAATGGTGTAATTATTTGCTACTGAAATGGCAAAAGGGGGAGGAAGCTGTATAAATTCCATCAGTCCACAAAATGTCTTAGTTTTCCTAAGCTGCTCATTTCCTCCACTAATGTTTTCTCTTCCTTTGGGATATGCTATAAACTGAATACTGTTAATTTTGCATTTGCAACTTGGATACCAGATTTCAGAAGCTGTTTTTGGTTCTTCCTGGGCAATGAAATATAGAGGTTTTGTTTTCATGTAGCAAACATCTTTCTTGATTTGTCTTTTTGCTTATTTGTATGGTTTTGTTTTCATATTTTATTTTGATCCAAACAATATGGTTCTCTTTAGTCCTTTGTTTCAGGGCATAATTAAAAGGAGTATATTCACTAACTTTAATATAGCTTTTACTTTT
The DNA here is from genome assembly GCF_008692635.1 of Crocuta crocuta. Lineage (NCBI taxonomy): Eukaryota > Metazoa > Chordata > Mammalia > Carnivora > Hyaenidae > Crocuta > Crocuta crocuta. The sequence continues at coordinate 5,930,984 of NW_027529638.1, read as the reverse complement.
GTTTTTTAATGGCACACATTTCAGAGTTAGCAAATTTGCTTTACTTCCTTCTGGTTGGCAAAGACCCTGCTAAAGTATCCTGTGCAACAATGGGGTTTAAAGAGTTCACTGGAGAAAAAAATACAAGAGAATTTGTCCTTACTTTTCATTTCTAGCATCAGCCACTAAATATCTACATATAACCGGCAATTATTCATACTGAAATTATATGCTTTAGGAAAACCACAATCTTAAAAAGCTGGTTATTTTTATGCAAATATGTACTTTGTGTAAACAATTGTGACTCAAGAAACTAGATTTTTCTTTGTAGTCAAAGAATGGTAGCAAATTTTTTACCCCAGATTTTAGAGCTTGCTGCCACCTACTACTACTACCATTTTTCCACAGTGATTTCTATCATGTAGGTATTTTGAAAAACTGTATCTTTAAATTTTGAATTGATAGAGAAAGCTTTCATGTCTCACCATTTAGCCTATTTGGAGTTACGTGGAACTAATAAAGTTTTTAACATGTGTCAAGGATTATCAAAGTCTCATAATTCCCAGGGATGTGCTACTTTATTTGTAATGCTACTATTTCCACTTTACCTTGATGCAGCAGCATGTAATTGTTATGTTGCCTGTGATAAAGTATGATTTCTAGTAAAATTGCAATTGATTCTGTATAATAACTACATTTTGAAATAGTCCTTCTTAGCTTTCTCTTGGCAATGCCTATTTATATTTTAGTCTGTATGGATTTAATACTTGAAGCCAACTGAATTTCATTACATTTTAATTTTCCCAATACTGTGATGGCATAAATTACGTAACCTCTGCCATATTACAGCCTTGCCATTAAGATCTGACAAGCAAGAACTTTATTGTGTTTATGATTGGCCCACAGTTCTAGATCTGTTCATCTCCAGGAATCAACTTTGAGGATCTCCTGGACTTGCTAAGTCCTGGGTGTCTCATCTCTATAGTGGTAATGAACCTCCCTGAAATGGCTCTTTGAATGATAGCTTGGAAGGTTTAGATGACATAAGGTGAGACTTGGCTTGTAAAACTGGGGACAGGGATTCCTAGGATTACTCCCAGGAAGCAATCAGGAGGTACAGAATTCTTAGAATAAAGATGGTACATCATCCAATAGAAAGAATTTCACTAGAGAATTTTAGGGAGAAAAAAATGATCTATTAAAACCACCACAAATACCTTATGTCATGGAATTCAAAACCTACATGAATGTTTAGGATAACTATTCAAAAGTAATAGTAAGGAGGGCCTCTCTTGGCACTGAAATTCTTTTCTGTCACTCTTCTCTCTTTGTCTCAATCACCTACAAAACTTCTATGTATTATTCTCTATTGTCAAGGGGACTTGACTTGAAAAATAAGCAATATAAATGTGTTTAAATATGCATAAAGTGATATTAAATATGACATATTAGTATTACCTTTAGCCCTGAAATTATGTGAAATATTTTGAAAATACTTCTACATTTCTACAGCTTATCATTTAATTCAAATTGACATCTTTACTTTTGTAGATCTCTGCAAATGCCTTGCAACTGACCCACTATGTCCATTCTGGTCTTTCTCAAAGTTACTTGCCAAACTTCAAGTAAAATGCTGCTTCTGAAACTTTAATCCAGTCATGACACCTTCTCCCTTAAAACCCAGTTGTGACTTCCTATTGTTCTTAAGAAAAATACCAAAGAGTTTAACACGTCTTCTCGAGCCCTTCGCAGCCGATCTCCCACACTCCTCCCAGGGGTCCTTGTTCCTACCGTTCTCGTTTTTCTTTCAACCCCTAGTTGAGTTCAGATTCTGTCTTGTCACAGGGTCTTTGTACATACTGTCTTCTTACTGAAATGGTCTTCCCTCCTGTCTTCATTTAGTGACTCCCCCTCTCATTAGAGATCTTCCATGAAAAAGCAGATTTCCTAGATAAAACATTCCCTGCTCTGTAGTTAGGTAAGACTTCCATTATAAGGCTCCATAGTACCTTATACATCACATTTATGGCAACTGCAACCAAACATTATTTGTGCAAGAATTTCATTACTTTTTTTTTTTTATTATTTCTTTACTTAAACTCCATCAGTCTGGGGGCACCTGGGTGGCTCAGTCAGTTAAGTGTCAGACTCCTGATTTTGGCTCAGGTCATGATCTCATATTTCATGAGATCGAGCCCTGTGCTGGGTTCCATACGGACAGCTCAGAGCCTTCCTGGGATTATCTCTTTCCCTCTTTCTTTGTCTCTCCCTTGCTTGGGCTCTGTCTCTCTCAAAATAAATTAATTTTTAAAAACCCTCTCCATCAGTCTACTTTGTCCATTAGCAGCACATAATAAATCCTTTAGATATATTCGATGAATGAATGAGTGGCTACCACTACACTTTGCATAACAATTTTCAAAACTTTCTTAAATTTTTATACATAAATACATGCAAAATAGAGTTATAATATTCCTCCCAACTAGTAATACCATACTGCACGTCTCATTCATATAAAATTTTATTGCTGGCATAGTATTGGGAATATAGTAGAATCAAAATAAACTTTTATTGAAATGCGTTGAATGATACAGATTATAGGAAAATGAAGGGCATCTGTTTATTTTATTTTAATTCACTTTTTGATGTTCTTTGACTGAGATAGAACTATGAGTACACCACTTAGAGTATACTTCATCATCATCTAATCCCTATACACTGTCACAGACAAAGGTAGGATGATCCCAGGTAGAAGGTAATAATGATGGATGGAAGGTAGAAAAATTATTAGCATTTAATACCAGATGGGTAATTACCTTTTTTTTTGAAAGTAGATGTTGACATTTGAAAAACAGATTGCCAAAATAATTATTTAATTATTTATGTGTTAAGAATCTATTATAAGCAAGAAATAGTGATAGACATTCCTAAGATGCCAATTTGAATAAGAAGTTATCTTTGCCCTCAAGGAGTTTAGGATCCCATGACAGAGAAAATAAACTCAAAATAGAGCCAGACTGCTATTGTAAATGCTACAGTACAGTATTACAGGATGAGCTGTGTCTCCCTACCACTCAACTCAATTCACAGGTTGAGAGCCCAACTCCTAGAAAGGTAAAGAAATAAATGTCTGTTGTTTAAGCTACTTGGTCTGTGATCCTTCGCATGGTTTCCTACCTAATATGTACGGTTTTAACCAAAATATTTTAGGATCACAGAAAAGAAACAAAAAACGTTTTTGCTAGAGCTTTCTAGTGGAGGTAGCATTTCTGCTTATTGATTAAAGTTTGTATAAGACTTTCACAGTAAGATTACATTTTTCTCTATTTCCATGGACCACTCAGTAAATCTCTCCACTTCACGTCTTGCAATTCAATCCTAGTTTATTTTTGTCACCCACACTTTAACTGGAAACCTTCCAACCAGGAATCCTCTGTATTAGTTCCCTAAGGTGCTATGATAAATTACCACAAATTTAGTGGCTTAAAATAACACAAAATTTATTGTCTTATAGTTGGGGAGAAGGGGGAACACAGGTCCAAAATGAGTCTTAAAGGCCTAACATTGAGGGATTGGCAGAGCTTGATACTTCTGAAGGCTCCTGAAGGGGAATTTGTTCCATTTCTCCTTCAGTTTCTAGAGGCTGCTTGCATTCTTTGGCTCCTGGTCTCTTCCTTGTATCATTCCATTTGCTTCCATTGGTATACCTACCTGGATCTTTGTTTTCCTTTTATAAGGACTATTGTAATTATATTGGTTCACTTGGATAATACAGGACAATATTCCCAAGATCAAGTCTTGAGAAGTATTATACAAATTTTAATAAATAAGCATCAAGATCCAGACTTCATTATATTTACAAAGTCCCTTTTGCCATATAATTTATCCACAAATTGTGGGGATGATGATGTGGACATCTTTAAGACCTTTACTCTTCCTACCACTCCCTACAGAGCAGGTCTCTTATATTCCAGTATTCTACTCTCTAATCTTCCATTTTCTCATTCCTATTAAACCTGCTTCTTGAGCTCCAAGCAATATCCAGTGTTGGATATTTTTATTTATTTCCTGACTTTGCTTCTGTCATTATTCTATAGTGACTGCAATTTGATCTTGTGAACCACTCTTTCCCCTGATTCTTCAGTGCCCTTACTTTACTGTCTAATGTTTCCCAGCTGAACCCCAGGCTGGATCAGCACCCCCACCCTTCTTCTCCCATACTCTGCTGCTCTTGGAGGACAGGGGCCCACACAAAAATGTACCATTTTGTATCTCCATCTCATACTCTACCTAATACCGCACTTCTTGCTACTATCTAGATATGTAACTCTACACCACTGACATACTTGTCCAATTTTTTCCTCTGCATATAAAACTCTTACAGTATGTCCTAAAGTAGCAGGAAAAGTGAATAGATTTTCTTCTTAATATCTGTCTTTATTAGTATTACTACTACTGCTATTGTTACTATTATAAATAACATATTAAATTTTTTTTCAGTGTTTTTATTTATTTCTAGGAGAGAGAGACAGCGCAAGCAGGGGAGGGTCAGAGAGAGAGGGAGTCACAGACTGAAACAGGCTCCAGGCTCTGAGCTGGCAGTCAGCACAGAGCCCGACGCGGGGCTCGAACCCACGAACCGCGAGATCGTGACCTAAGCGAAAGTCAGACGCTTAACCGACTAAGCCACCCAGGCGCCCCTATAAATAACATATTAATCAGCTATCACTTACTGAATACATTACTTAACCCCAGCATAGGTATTACTTCTTTTGAATTCCCCAATCACCCCTGAGTTTAAATAGATTATTATCCATTTTACTTCTGCACATGCTGACGTAGTTAAATGTTTTGTGCAAGGTCACAGAGATGCAGGATTTGTACTCAGGTCTGTCTGATCTAAAGCTTTTACTAAATGCTAAACTCCATTGGCTTTTTTGCAAATTTATCACATTTAACTGCAAGGCTACATATGCTATACTATAGACTACATACTCTGAAGATGATAAGCAATTCTGTGGAGCAATCTGTGTAATATTGATAAATCAAACTCTTATTATCCCCACTTGACTGCCAAACTAATGTACTACTCAGAAGTAATATGAGAAAAGCAGTTGTTCTTATTTAAAACATAAGCTTTCTTATGTAAATTGAGGTGTTTAAAAACTCACCAAGGCCTGTGTAATGCACAATCTCACTTATATCTTTCAAATTCTTATAGGCAGAAAAAATGCTTTCATAAATGTTTATATCATATACTTTTTTGTGTAAATTATATGAATTTGATTAGAAAAAGCTAAGATTAAAAATACCTAATTGTCCTTATTCTAATAAAAGGAATCTTGGACAATTATAGTACCCAAAGTTAGGATTTTTTTGTTTATTTTTTTATTTTTTACTATTTTTAATTCCTATGAAATATATGCCATGTAATATACAATGCAGAGTACCATTTCCAGCCAGTGCCGGGAGTATCAAATTAAAGGAAGTTACATCTCTTGTCTGTGACATCTTAGTCTGACTAATGCTAATCTTGCAGGTTGCATTACTGTACATTTATGTTTTAAAAAAAAGTGATCACCTTCTAAATTATCTTTAAATTTACAACCTATAAAGGGGGCAACAGGAGATGGGCTGCCCGATTTTGAAGGCTCCCCAGAGGATATAGTCTACCAATTACATTCCAGCTTACAGCACTCCAGAATAGCAGACAATAGGATGCAGAGCACTCTCTCTCTGCCAACAGTCACCACCACTCAGCATATCCTGGTGCAATTGACTTTTTATGAATAACGTTTCCCAGAAGAGCCAGAGTTTAAAATTTCCTAAAGCAAAGCCCACTGTGTATCTATTTCAATATATGACAGATTCAACTGAGAGTCTAACCAATAAAGTCTCAACCAACTGGCATTGTATTAGAAGCCATATATCAGTTGCATAGCTGACTGTGCTCATCTCATCCTGAAAATGAATGAATGAAAATGCATCACTACGGGGTTGGCTAGCTAAATAAATACTATGGAGTTTGAAACTATTACTGCTTTATTCATGCCTGTAATTAAATTTTGAGAGTTTATGTACCAGAAACCTTGAACAGACTCTTAATGACCCCTGGAAGTCAGGTCTTTTAAAATGAATGTGCAGATATACTATGACTGATCCCAAATTTGACCCATAGGTCTTCATGGTTTACTTTGAGGATGAAACTGATAAATTACTTGTCTTGATTCCTGAAAGATCTTTCTTTTATGTTCTGCATTGAATGTAATGTGGTTCATTTTCATTAGGGGAAAGCATAGGGCTTCAGGCAGAACTGAGACACTGTAAAAAATACATGTAGCACACACAGTAGAGCATACATTGAGAGACCATACTTAGTATGAATATCCTTTCCTATAAATCAAAGGATTGGAAATTCTGAAAGTCTACATTAATTTTTTTTACCTTTAGAAAACTATACTGTTTTGAAGCCATTTGTATGTGTGACTAAAGGAAAAGGGAAGTTAGGCAGCAGTAATAATGTTACTTCTTTCATAAATTTAGACAAATTATCTGACTTAATCCTCAAGAGCTTTGTATCTACTTTGAAATTATTTCTGTTGTTATTCCCCCCAGACTGTGAGGCATGAATACATAGATGTTTCTAGCTATACAATATGCCCTTTTGGTAGCTGCTTAGACGATCCTGAGGGCTTTATAAGAACATTTAGGAAGGCATGAATAATCCTGATTGCTAAGCATAAAAAGGAGAGTACGCATTATATGGAAAAGATTATGAATTTTTATTACCTACTTCTCTGAGCTTCATTTTTCAAACCTATATGGAGTCAGCATGGCTCAGTGGAAGGAACATTCAAGCAGGAGTAGCAGGTTTAGATATTCTACCCCCAGCTCTAACATAAGCACTTAGCACCTTAAGTTTGAGCTAATGAACTTTCATCTTGGTTTAGGTTTAACGTTTTATTATTCCATTTTGTAATTTTTTTCACAGTATATTATCTACCTACTTACATAGGCACCTATCTATCTATCTTGTATCAAATTCTTCAGGAAATACTTATTAAATAGAATTTATTTTATGTTTATTTAGCTGTACCAATTTCCAAAATCTAATGACATGATGGCTATTTTGGAAATGTATGGTTAAAAAAGACTCTTAGATGCTGGTAAAAATATTTCCAAAATTGCAATATACTGTATAATGAAAAAAAAAAGTCCCAACTTGTGACAGTTATCAAGTATAACCAGTTGATGCTTACTGGGGAGAGCAACTGTTTAGAAATTTAATAAGCTTATCATGGAGCAAAGAGGAGGATTTACACAGGATATACAGAGGGGTCAGAGACTGAATAGATTAACTTAAGAAATGATGGCACATTAAGAACAAATTATTTTTTAGAGATTATGGGTTTATCTGATTGAAAAGTAAATCTCTTATTATCCTTTCTCATGTGCTTTATTTCCTGAAGACTTATTGTGTGTACATTGATATGATAAAAAGAGAATATTTTATTTTCCCATCTATAGTATTTACTCCAACATTAAACATTCTAACTCTCATATCTTTACCTACCAAAGTCTCTAAAACAAAGCCACTCCAACAGAACAAGACAATGATAAATTAATTATGGAAACAGGATGCATATACCACAGAAGTAAAGGGATTATTTGTAGTAATTATTCTTCAGTTTCACCACTTCATTTTTTTTTTTTTGAGATCAGTATTCAAATAATTATCTCCAGATCTCTACATGCCTTCCTTTTGATATGTGAGAAGAGTGGAGAACAAGTGCTGCGGAAAACAGCCAGTGGGAGAAAATGCTAAGTCTCAGAATATGAGCAGGAAGGGAAATGTTCGAGCACTACTAATTGCTTGCACTCTACAGTGAGAGACTGTCAAGACAGCCATGTGATGAGCTCCAAACTGAAGCAGCTGCAGCTCTTAGTGCACAGAACATTCTGTGTGCTCTCTTCCCTGTGGAAATGTTTCCCTGTGTTCTTTTGGGGTCTTTGCTTTTATTTCCGTTGGATGCATTCATAGTTTTCACTCCCAAATAGAAATTATTTTTCAATAAACCACAGCCAAGAGAGGTCATCCACTCAGCTGTCTTTGGAAAGGACATCCTTAAATAAAGTCTTGTTTAAGGAAATAAAAGAAAATAACACTTACTAATATACTATTTTTAAGGAACAAACATTTATTGAATGTCTACAATGAGATAGAGCCTATGTTAAGCTCTGGAGATAGATTATATTCAATAAAAGTGTGAACATAATTTTTGGACATTAAACCACAGAATTGGAAGGGCCTTTTTAGATATGCCATTAAAATCTTGTGGTTCTTTGCTTTTTAGGGTTGTTATTCATTAACAGAACTAATAAAATTGTTACTACTTGCTTGGCCTTCATTTATGTTACTTCTTCAAGGAATGTGTTAACTCTGTTTTGTAGTAAGGAAGTTAAGAATCCATAATGCTAAATAATTTGCTTTAGGTCACACTGTGACTGACAGATCTCGGATGGCTTCCCATGATCAGCACCTCTTGCAGTTCACACCTTTTGTATAATCCCTCATATTGAAAATGAGCAGACCATGTGACTTTTCTAACAAGTAGAATATGGAAAAAGTCCCATCTGAGCATATGTTACTTTATGTAAGACTCCATCTTGCCAGTGGATTTCTGCTAGAGGTTCACCTTACTCAGTTCCTGAAGTAAACAGCAATGTTGGAAAAGATTGTGTACAAGGAAGGATGGGCAGCCTCTAGGAGTGGCCTCTTATAGTCACTAAAGTCCTGAGTCCTACAATCAAAAGGAAATGATTTCTGTCAACAAACTGAGGAGGCTGGAAGTGGAAATTCCACAATTGAGCCTCTAAATGAGAATTTCACTCTGGTCAACACCTTGGTTCCAACCTTATAAAACCATAAGTAGAGGTTCCAGACAGGAAGTTTCTATCTCCTGACCCACAGAATTAATGAAGTAATAGAGGTGCATTTTTTAAAGCCATTGAGTTGTATTTATATCATATATAGCAGTATATAACTAACACCTATAGTATTTGAGATAGAGGCAGATTTTAAATCCAATATGCTGGCCTGACACTTAAACTGATTATCTTTCTACACAACTAGTGTTCTGAACATTTGCATCCCAAGATCTCTTTCATAATAATCATATAGGGGTCATCTAAAAATATTGCTTTGGGATTCCATACTGTCCTACTGAAGCAGAATGGGATAAAAGCTGAGGATTTGCATTTTTTATGAACTCCTGATGTGATGCTTATACATTTTAACACTGCAAATGTTTCATTATACTTTGTTGCTTTTATAAGCTAGAGTTATTTATTTCAATTACCTATCATGAATTTAGATCAGAATATCCTTTTATCCTTTGAGAAAGGATTGTTTTTGGAAAGTTGATTTTTCTAAGGTTTTCATTATGAAAAAACTATCAATTGATGGTAGGGAGAGACTGCTGTCTTTTCAACTTAGTTTGTATATTTTTGGTTGCATTAGCATGTGAAAACAAACACAATATATCCTTATTTTATGGCTCAAAATAAAATGGAAATAAACGTGATATATGTGAGATTCTTCATAGATTAAGAATTTGTGAGCAAATTTTGACTACCTTAAGAACTTTTCTCATTTTAAACATTAGTAACTCTCTTATTTGAAATGTCTCAAGTACTTATAAATGCATTACAACTATAAGAGCTCTTAATAACAGCTAGGCATTATGGGAGTCATATAAAGAAATATATGTGAAATATTTGCAAACCCCAAGTGACCTGGACCCACATTGAAAACTGGTGATTACCAAATGATTCAAGAAGTTTCCTTACTTTTCAGAGATGGCCACATAAATTTCATTTAATTGAAAATTAAAGCTCACTTAAACATGTTTGACATAGAACTATATCTATAATGTTAATCTCCACCGCATGTACCCAGTGACTAACAAGTTGCTTGATACACATAGGGTGTTCAATGAACACTTCCCAATGATTGACTGAAGTATAAAGCAGGTAAACCTATCATCTTTTTTCAAGTATTGATCCTTTAAGACAGAACTTCTTGGGGCACCTGGGTGACTCAGTCAGTTAAGCATCTGACTCTTGATTTCAGCTCAGGTCATGATCACAAGGTACCTGGATTCGAGTCATGTGTTGGGCTCTGTGTTAACAGTGTGGAGCCTGCTTGGGATTCTCTCTCTCTGCTCCATCCCTCCTCTCAAAAATAAATAAACTTAAAAAAAAAAAAAAAGAACAGATCCTCTGACCTGGGTTACAGGTATATCAATATAGGGCCCTCCCCATGCTGCCTGACAGATTCTAGGGGGGCCAGAGCACCCAAACTGGTTACTGCTAGACATATGTGGCATTGTCCATTTTCCTCATTGTGCTTATTACTACTGGCTATGTGTGCCACAACCTGAAACAGAATTGGAAAGTTCTGCATTAGAGTTTATACGACATAAAGGCTACACAAACAAACTTTTACTAAAAATGTATTCTAATGTATGAGAAATATGGGAATCTCACTACTTTAATTTTGTTTATCTGTTTGACTCTGAATGCGACAGACAAGTTTCCCAGAAACCACCAGAAATCCTTTTGCATAACCAAGTAGATAAAATCATCTCACTTCCTATGATCTGCAACAAACCAAGTGTGAATTAAACAGTAAGGCATTCAGGTACTAGGAGTATAACATCATAATGCAGTAGTCTGTAAAAGAGTCCTTGTTTTTTATCTTATAAAAGACCAAATCCAGATCAAAAGAGTGAAGAGTCATAGCCGGGCTGAGAACCTGTTTTTTAAATCCTCTTCTGATGCTAATTCTTTAATACTGGTTTCAAGTTTTAAACAGTAGCCTCACTGAGTTTTGAAAATAAAAGTGAGACACAGCAGGGTTGTGTTAGCTACTGAGGAAACAAACAAACAAACAAAAAAAACCAAGTTCCTCAGTACAGATCTTCCTTCACTTATGATAATGTTCTATCTCAATAAACCCACTGTAAGTTGAAAATACTATAAGTTGAAATGCATTTAATACACCTAACCTACCAAACATCGTAGCTTAGACTGGCTTATCTTGACCCCGCACTCAGAACACTTGCATTAGCTTACAGTTGGGCAAAATCACCTAACACAAAGCCTATTTTACAATGAAGTGTTGACTATCTTATGTAATTTATTGACTACTGTACTGAATGTGAAAAGCTGAATGGTTGTGAGTGTATTGGTTATTTATCCTTGTGACCATGTGGCTGTTACCACTGCCCAGTATCATATTACATGTTGCTAGCTCCGGAAAAGATCAAAAGTGGGTATCACTTTTTTTTTTAATGTTTATTTCTTTTGAGAGTGAGAGTAGGTGATGGACAGACAGTGAGAGAAGGCGGGAGGGAATCCCAAGCAAGCTCCGTACTGTCAGTACAGAGCCCGAGAGGCTCTGTCTCATGAAACATGAAATCACAATCTGAGCTTAAATCAAGAATCAGACACTTAACCAACTGAGCCACCCAGGTGCCCGAAAGCATATCACTTTTGGACCAAAAAATTGTAAGTCAATCCATCATAAATAGGGGGCTGTCTGAACTAAGAAATTCCTAAGATTGCTTAGCAAGGGAGATACACACAAATAGACAGCTATTAGCAAAGTGACCTTTAATGGATCAAATAGATCCTCTTTTAAAAAATCTCTTGGATAAATTTTAACTGTACTTCCTATGTTTCTGTTTCTGTTGGATTTCCCTGTATTTTCCTCTCTCTTTCTGTCTTTCTAAATACACATACAAACACACCACTTCCTTTATGGTAGGACAGTTGCTACTCTTTTAGTTTGGGGCATGTAGGAAGGCTGCACTTTCTGGTCTCTCTTGAAATTAGACATGGCCAAGTAACATCCTATGAGCAATAAAATGAGAGTAGGCATAATGTGTCCTTCCCAAATGAAATCATTTAATTGCCAGAACTCTTATCTCCAGCAATCTGTCTTCCAGGACCAATGATCATAGCACAAACTGATGTGAAAATGCTGTCAAAGCAGCCTGGAATACTGAGCTAACATATGGAGAAAATTTGAAGTGAAGTTGTATTCAGATGCAGAGAGTACTGAATAGGACAAAAAAATGCTTTTTATGTGTAGTTGAGTCACTAATCATTTGGAATTGTTAGTAGGACACAACATAGTCCACTTTGGCTAAAGCGTCTCCCAAGGATAGGTATTGATACTCAGACAGAGTGGAGTCTCAACTTAGAAGTCCATGGCAAAACTGTTCCATAATTTTCAATGCCAATTTCATCTCCAAATGATAAATAATTGAATTTTATTTAGGGTAGTCCTCTCTTTTCATCGATTCCATCCCCTGCTGGCTTCACTCTCCACACACTTTAAATTTATATCTCCTCAGGCAGAATTCAGAATAAGATAATTGAAATTTTCCCTAGTTTTACTGAGATATAATTGACACATAACATTGTATAACTGTAATGTGTACAATGTGTTGATTTGACACAATTATGAATTGCAAAATGATTACTACCATAGTATTAGCAACCACCCTCATCTCGACCACATAGCTACTATTTCCTTTTTCTGCTAAGAACACTTGAGATCTAACACATTCAAGAATATGATACAGTATTACTAGCTATAATCACCTAGCTGAACATATCATCCCCAAACTTGTTAAGCTGGTAGTGAGAACCCTCTGAGCAATATCACTCTTCTTTCCTCACCCCCACCCTAATAATTGAACATTTTAATTTTAAATGGCTCTTTTACTATAAAAATCTGGCCCATACTTTGAAATTACCTCTTGCTCAAAACAGACTTATGTAGATCTTAGCATTCTGTATAAATTTGACACAATTAGATAAATAATGACAATAAGCTAAAATATACAAAGTTTTAATATAGCACAGAGGAAGAAATCATTAATTCTATTTCAATGGATTAGGTCAAATTTTATAACAGTGCCATTTATTTATTTTATAAAAGTGCCATTTAAATATGGCATTTAAAACAAAAGAAAGCAAAATGGGTAGTTAAATATTATACATATATAATTTAAATATATATAAATACATATATATTATGTATAGTTACATGTTTATGTGCATGTGAATAATACTGAATGTAGACCATATGTATCATATATATACATACACCCAAACTTACAGTCACACACATATATTTACATACATCTCTGTATATATTATATATATGTATATATATATACACACACACACACATATATATATACATACACATATATACCATGGAGAATGGAAAACACACAGCAACAGTAATTAGAAGCAATGGACCACTTGTATACTTAACAATAAGGACAGACTTTTAAAGGTAATACTGAATGAAAAAATAAGGAACAACATGACTTATACCATAAGCCATTAAGGAAGAAATATGCATACAAAACAATGTGTAATTTATAAGAACACATATAATCAAAAGAATATATATCAAATGCATTAGAATGGTTATCTATGGTAGATAAAGGGAGTGGGAATTGGGAATAAGAAATAAAAATAAATAAATTGGAAAAAAAAGGGAAGCCTTCTAAAGACAAGGGATAATATTGTACCAGGAGTAAAGATTTTGACTCTCAACTCCTAGGTGCCCTCACCCTCCAATGATGTGCAAGGTGTGGACTCTTTTGGTAAGCCTGTCCAATGACATTTAGGAAAAACATATCCACATTAGCTATGGAATGGGCTGTTTGAGGAATAGGCCAAAAGGGTGTAGAGAATAAAGGGCTTGGAAGATCAAGAAGAGCTTCCCACATATATGAGAACAAAAATGAAAAAGAACTGGGTTTATTGGACAGATTTGTTGCAAATAGGATTCACCAAAGACTGGAATGCAGAAATCTGAACTATGGCTATCAGATTCTTCTCTTGTGTTGATCACTATACATACTTATGAAATTCTTGCTATATCTAAAAAGCAATGATTGATCTACCTCATCATTAACAGTATAAGGAAGATACATGGTGTGTGTGTGTGTGTGTGTGTGTGTGTGTGTGTGCGTGTGAAAAATAAATAAATTCTTTGGCAGCTGAAGAAAAACTGAATAATACAGGAAGAGGAAGATTTTTTGTAAAGATAAAATCTCTGGAATATAAGAAAAGCCTGGAGGAGAAAGGGAGAAAAATAAAATAAATTAAACATTGCTATTTCTTTTGATCTGTAGGACATATTACTCCATAAAATTAAATAGATTAAACATGATTAAATTATGATTTCATATTTTAAAGTTTCATTTGGAAACAGATGATATCCTAACCTCACTGGAAATATGTGTTGAGTGTATACATCCTTCAAATTATCCATTTCAAATTATTTACTGAAATACTAAACCATAGTATGTCAATAGGGAATACTATTTTAGTATGGCATAATACTTTAATTGCACTAGAACAAAAATAAAAGCTAAGTTTACTTCTTTTGCTGATAAAAAGAGATACTGTTTCTACTATATTTTTAAAACTTGTTTATTGGGTTCTGGAAAGAATTCATTTTAAATATATATTTTTAGGTGCTATAAATTCTGTCTTTCTTTAGGAAAAGAGAACACAAAGTAGAAATTATATATATATATATATATA
>NW_027529638.1:5815796-5916222 GCF_008692635.1 Crocuta crocuta | reverse complement strand
ATATATATATAAATCTTTGGAATGGGAGTAACTTGTTCTGTGAGTGTTCCGCAAGATGAGCAAATGTTTCTAATAAATTTTAACTTGATAAATGAACAATGTCGTGCAATATGAGTAGTATGTGATGCTGAACATCACATGATCGCAACTGAACCAATGGTTCTTCTCTCTCGCTCTTACTGTGGGATTGTGGGTGATCATCTCCCATGCTCTAATGTTAGTTTCAGGCCACAGTGTGTGGCAGAAATCAGTGGTTCTTCAGAATGTTGGAAGGTGGCTGCAACAGGCACTAGTGTATTTTCTGTCACTTCAAAGCACCTATGAATAATTCTTTGTTTTTCCATTCAAGAGTAAGCTTAGGAATGCTTTGTTTCATTCTGAGTCAGTCTGCCTATTGAAATAGACCCATTCCTCTGCTGCCTTATTGCCAGTTACATTAAATACAGTATGACAAGAGTTTATTAATACTGTACTGTAGTCAACATCCATGTGAGCATACACAATGGCCCCCATGCAGAAAAAGGTTGAAAAGATAGGTGGTAAGGAGAAGGAGATGATTACAGTGGAAGTTAAGAAGGAAATCATCAAGAAGGTCGAATGAGTTCTTATAAAAACTGCAAGATTTTATAAGAAGTCTACATCAACCATTTGCACAGTACTAAAGAAGAAAGAAGGGGGCTAAATGCAGAAAAAAGAGTCACGAGAATATCAAAGCAATGGCCATGTGTTCTAGAAGATGTAAAAAAATTGCCTCTGGTTTGGATAAACAAGTAGCAACTAGCAGGGGGTACTGTCACTGAGAACATTATCTGCGAGAAGGAAAAAGCCTTGTACACTTACCTCGTAAATAAACTGTCAATATGTCAACAGAAAATAAAGAAGCTTTCTTTAAATAAATAAATAAAGAGGGGAATGGTCTGATAAGGTTAAGAGGAGAAGTGGCATTGATAGTGTTGTGAGACAGGGAGAGGCTGCAAGTTTTAAGGCCAAGTCAGTTGAGGCATTGGTTACCGAGTTCCAGAAGCTCATGGTTTCTTAGTGTTACCTGCCAAAGCAAGTTTTTAACTATAATGAGAGGGGGCTTTTTTCAAAAAAGATGCCAAAGAGGACCTACCTTACAGAAGAAAATGCAATGCCCGATCACAAGCCCAAGAAAGACCATCTTACACTCTTGTTTTGTACTAATGTAAGCAAGGATTTCAGTCAAGACGCTGCTCATGTATCATTCAGAAAATCCACAAGCCTTCAAGAAATACAAGTCACAGAAGAGACAGTTAAACATTATGTGGATGTCCAACAGCAAGGCTTGGGTCACTTGTATCATGTTTGTTGAGTGAATCACTGAGGCTTTTGTTCCTGCAGTGAATAAATACCTTTAGAAAGGAATCTGCCACTCAAAGTCTTGCTGATTATGGATAATGTTCCTGCTCATCCTCCAAGCTCTGAGGACAACTTACTGGAGGAATCTGAGTTCATTAAGGTCAAGTCCCTTCTTCCCAGAACTACTCCAATCCTCCAGCCCATGGATCAGCAGGTCATTTCAAACTTTAAAACGCTTTATAGGAAAGCACTATTTCAGCAATGCTTTGAGGTGACTGATGGAACAAACCATACCCTCTAAGAGTTTTGGAATTATCATTTCCACATTGTGAACTGTCTCAAGATCATCAATAAGGCCTGGGATGGGGTCACCAAGAGAACCCTTAATTCTGCTTCGTGAAAATTGTGGCCAGACTGCCTTCTCAGACATGACTGAGAGGGGCTTGCTCATGAACAGAGGCCACCAATTGGTGATGAAATTGTGTCCTTGGGGAAGACCATGGGACTGGAGGTGGATGAGAATGCCATTCAGGAGCTGGTGGGGGAACATGGCCAGGAGCTGACCACTGACAAACTGTTGGATCTGCATCGTAAGGAACAGAAAGAGGTTATGGAGGAGATCTCATCTCCAGAGGAGGAGGAAACAAAGGCAGAGGAATCCCTCACTTCAAATGAGATTAGGGAGATGTGTAAAATGTGGGAAATAGTGCAAAATTTTGTAGAAAAGCACTACCCATATAAAGCTGTAGAAGTGTGAGCAATGAATCTGTTTAATTACAATGCAATTTCACATTTCTATGAAATCCTCATAGGAGGCAAAAAGAAAGGAAAAGTTTCCATTGAGCCAATAGACAGCAGTGATTCCATTAATGATAGTCAAAGTTGTCCTACCAAACTCTCTTCTCTTGTCTCCCTCACACCAGCCATGAAGGAAAGGTAAGTGTAGGTAAATTTGTTTTTCTTTATATTTTGTATGTTCTTTATTATTTTGTATTATAGTACAGTATTGTAATCACTTTTATATGAATATTTTTGGGCAGTGGAACAAGCCATCTGAGTTTCCATTATTTCTTATGGGGAAATTCACTTTGATATACAAGTGCTTTGGATTATAAGCATGTTTCTGGAACGAATTATGCTTCGCAAACCAAGGATTTACTATATTTCTATACTGAATCTAGGAAAATCTTGTTACTACTTCTTTCAAAGATTTGTGGTAGAAAATAACAATATTTTATGAAATTTTATTGCTAATATAAATTATGTCTAAATTTCACATAAGTTATGTGTGCTTGAATCTGTTTATCTTATATAGGACTAGAAAAAACATTGTTTATTTTGAGAGAAGTATTCCATCCATCCCTTTAAATTCAAAAAGTATGAATATAAAAGGAAGCAGACAAAAATATGTAGGCTTTATTTGTTCACAAATTTCAAGGTATACATTACCTGCATAGTCTTAATAAAATAATAAAGGACATTTATTGAATAATCAAGCACTTATCACATTCTAGGCACCGTTCTAAGCAGCTGGAACTTACTAAGTCATTTAATTTTTACAACGAACCCATGAGATACTTAGCTAAGAGGAAGAAATTGAGACACAGAGCACTGAAGTCTCTTGCCTAAGGTCAGAGTAAGACTTAATAACCTGAGCTCCAAACATGTGGTCTGGCTCCAGAATTTATGTTCTTAACCACTTGTTATTTTTTTCCTCAGTGCGACATTCATAACTCTTACCATCTGGTAGGAGGAAATCTTTCTCAAATCATTTCATATTACTCTGATGTATACATTCAACTTCATAGCCAAGTTGACCCTCAAGTCTATACTATGTATTCCTGTTCCTGTGATTGTTTATGCTGTCCTTGCTTATCAAATGCCTGTCCTTTTTAAAAAAAATTTTAGTTTATTTATTACTTTGAGAAAGACAGAGACAGCATGAGTGGGAGAGGGAGAGGGAGACGAAGAGACAGAGAGAGAGAGAATCCCAAGACCATAGAAGTTTGTTTAAACTCTAACCCTAGAAAAAAAGCATTTTTTTTTTCTTTGGTTAGAGAGTAGAGAAAGTTTACGCTCATTAAAAGGATTCTAACTAGGCTTTTTCTGTAATTCCAAATTGCTATGGTAATGGAAATTGAGACAATGTCTATGCCAAGAACAGCACACTGAACAGCCAGGTAAAGATATCAAATGAGGCTTGAAGTCAGCTTATCAGATTGTCGTAAAAAACCTAGCAATATGAAGTGGAAACAATAGACAAAAGTAGAATTTGGGGAGAGGGATGAGGAATTAGGGAACATACTTCTGGTCTTTTACCTATTGGATATTATCCACCACGGGATATTTTTTGTACTTTCCATTTCTGCTGTTTTCACATGTTATAGTACCATGTTATAGCTCTAATGAGCATTTTCCTTATGACTAAAGATTTAAGCAACTTTTCATATGATTACTTTCAATTTTATATCATTTTTTGGTAAAATACTGGTTTACATTGTTTGTTAAGAGAGGCAATAGGTGTGTCTCTTCTTTTTTATTAAATTTAGAATGCACTAAAAAATTAATTATAGGATATCTTCTTTTTTTTTTTTTTTTTGAGTAGGCTTCATATCCAGCATAGAGCCCAATTCAGGGCCTGAACTCATGACCCTAAGATCAAGACCTGGACCCTGAGCTGCAATCAAGAGCTGGATGCTTCACCAACTGAGCCACCCAGCTACCTCAGTAGGATGTCTTCTGATTTTTTGGTGTAGTTATCTTTTTTCCTTGATATATGTATGGCTAATATCTTCTTCATTTCTTTAGTTTGTTCTTTATACTTTGATGTATCCTTGATGAAAAAGTTGTTAATCCCATTATTATATAATTTGTCATTTTTAAGACCTACTGCTTTTGATCCCCATATAAGAATGCTTTGCTTACTCTAATGTCATGAATATGTTTTCCTATGCTTTTCCCCCCACTAAAATCCTCACTTTTCACCATTAACATTTAGATCTGCAATCTGTATAGAACTGGTTTTTAGGAAAGATGTGAAATTTTTAGGAAAGGTATGAGATTTGTGGGGAGGCACTAAGTATATATTTTTTCCTTATGAATATCTGATTGATCTAGCATCATTTATTGAAAATATCATCCTTTCTCTACTGAATTTCTGATTCACACCTGTAAAAATCAGGACACTATGTATGGATCCTTTTCTGGACTCTCTATGTAGCTCTAATACACAGATAGTTACATTGTAAATTTGTACAACCATTTTGGAAAGCTGTTTGGAAATATCTGTTAAGTTAGAACATATGCATATACCTTATGGTTCAGTAATTCTATGTGTATATTCAAAATAAATTTGTGCGAAAGTTTACCAAAAAGCATATACCTGAATGTTGAGAAAATTATTGTAATAACTAAACACTGGAAACAACCATACTGTTCATGAATGCTGTAATGGATGATGACAGTACATAGTACACTAAAATATATTAAATAACAAAAATATCAACTCAACGATGTACAAAAGCATGGATGAATTTCACAAAGTTGAGGAAGAAAAGCCAGCAAAAAAGTGGGAGAGGGAAACCTTATATAATAATGTTTCACTACAGATAAAACTAATCTATAATGCTAAAAGTAAGGATATTGTTGACCAGTGGGTGTAGTAGAATCTGAAAAGAGGGGACCTTCTAGGCTGCTGGTAAGGATCTCTTACTTGATTTGGATGGTGTATTGAACTTATGAATGTTCATTGGATGATGTGTGTGTGTGTGTGTGTGTGTGTGCACTTTAAAGTGAATGTTACATTTTAATAAATAAATTTTTAAAGGAAAAATATTTAAATGATTTACAGTTAAATAATAAATTTTAATAAAACTTAGTAAATATTTAGAACAAACCTTAAACTTGTAAGGAATCAAAATTCTGCTTAGAGGGGAATTTGTAACAGTTTTACATACTTATGTTAGGAAAAAACCCTGAAAAGTATTAAAATAAACAGATAATTTAATATGTGAGAATAGAGCAACAGAGTAAGTGTAAAGGAAGTGAGAAGAAGGAAATACAAAGCAGATACTACTCACATAGAAAACATATAATAGAATGAATTAAGGAACCCAATAGTTGCAGGCTTTTGTTTTAAATGAATAAAATGGATAAATTTTTATGGGTGATCAAAAGAAAAAGAAAGTAGGTACAAATAAAAATACTAAATGATGTTTAAAGTGAAAAATAGTACATAAATGCTAAAGATAACAAAAATATGAGAACTTGAATGACGATAAATTTGAAAAGCTAGGTGAAGTAAACAAAGGTACTGAAAAACAATTTTGCAAAATAAAATTCAATGATTCAATTCAAGTAGGAATCAATCAATTACTCAGAAACAAAGACATGCTCCAGCTTGAGATCAGAAGGTACAGAAAAAAGTAATGAGAAATGAGGCCAAAAAAAGGAATTAATTGAAAGTCTGTCAGATGAGTATCTACATATAAATCGAGATCTTCTTACCCATCTCTACTCCTTCACCCATCCCATGTTCCTGTCTTTTAACCCCAGCCAAACACCCAAACAACTCAGCATACAATAAACATAAATAAATAAATAAATAATTAATTAATAAAGAAAGCAAAATCCAGAGTCAGAAAGAACTGCCTGCAGAATATACAGAGTTCTGGCTTTCCAGGGCAGAGTCATGTCTGTTCCTGGCTTCTCAGACCACTCATTTCTTAATCAAAATCTATCAGTAGTCAAGCCTTGTCAACTAACCCAGAATTACCTATCCACATATTTATGGGAGAGACCTGGCTGAAAACAGACTTACACAAGTAGAAGTGAGGTTGATTGACATATATAAGAATGAAGGAAAACCACAAGAGCTACCTGAAAAAATCAACCCACAAAAATCAAAAGCTTAAAATAAACATTAGGACTCTGGAGGAAAGGTACATGTATCAAAAAACCACAAACTAATTTAAAACAACACCCTCACACTAGAAATAATAATAGCAACCAACCCCTTTAATTACTAAAGCCCCTTGTTAGAAAGAAGTACTTTTATTCATGTACTCATTTGGGGCACAAGTCTTATAGTTACCCTAATCTACTTTTTCTCTCATACTTTCCATGTGATTCATCAGTAAATTTATCAACTCTATTCTGAAAATATATTCAGAACTTAGCTACTTCACATAAGCTTCAGAATTTACTATCTGATCCAAAATACCACCATCTCAGTAATGGACTACTTAAATGACCCTCTAGCTTTTCTCCTTCCCTCTATGTCCCCCACTGCCCTTGCTCCCCCATTGTGTACCATTTCTCCTCGTAAACATAACTGTAATCTTGCATGTTCTCCTCAAAGATTTCCAATGTTTATGCATATATTAGAATAAAATTTAAAGTCCATACATGGCCTATAGGTCTTTAAAAAAGTTTTTTTTAAATGTTTTATTTATTTTTGAGAGAAAGAGATAGAGACAAAGCGCAAGTTGGGAGGGGCAGAGAGAGGGAAACACAGAATCCAAAGAAGCTCCAAACTCTGAGTTATTGGTACAGAGCCTGATGTGGGGCTCGAACCCACAAACTGTTAGATCATGTCCTGAGCTGAAGCCAGACACTGAACCAACTGAGCCACCCAGGCACCCCAGTATTTATAAGATCTGATATATTTTAACAAAGGCTACTTTGTAAAAATTTAATACCCCCAAATATTCTTCTACTCCTTCACATAAATCCCACCAGACTAATCTCTCTACTTGTTCTTGAAAATGCAGAATATGATTTAAACTAAGAATTAATATTAAACAAAACAAAACAAACCCCACAAAATTTACATAATTTATAGAAGAGAATATAAAAGCTACCAATCCTCTCAATATAAAATTAAAGATTTAATTGATAGAAATCAATGACTATCTACAGATGATGCAAAACATCCATTTTGTTTAGACAAACATTACATTCCTAAGAAATAGAATTTATAGGAGCAAAATACTATATTAAAATAGGAAACAATTTTACATAAAATTATATGTATACAGTCTATATGCAATGTTTTCTACCTATACTCTGTATTATAGATTGATTTTTTTGTTTTCAATAAAAATTGAATGCACTTTTTAAAAAAAAATTATTTTGAGAGAGAGACCATATGAATGGGAGGAGGGGTAGAGAGAGAGAGGAGAGAGAATCCCAAGCAGGCTCTGCACTGTCAGTGC
The DNA here is from genome assembly GCF_008692635.1 of Crocuta crocuta. NCBI lineage: Eukaryota > Metazoa > Chordata > Mammalia > Carnivora > Hyaenidae > Crocuta > Crocuta crocuta. The sequence continues at coordinate 5,908,687 of NW_027529638.1, read as the reverse complement.
AAGCCTGATGCAGGGCTTGATCTCACAAACCATGAAATCATGAGGTGAAATCAAGAGTTGGGCACTTAACTGACTGAGCCACCCAGTCACCCTGAATGCACTTTTAAAAGGCTTAAAAACATGTACAATGTCACTGTGGTTATCTCTGAAGGAGGACTTAAACATGGTGGTTTTTTGTGTAGTTTTTGTTCATCATGATTAAAAAAACATTTTTTTTAATGTTTGTTTATTTTTGAGACAGAGAGAGAGACAGAGTGTGAGCGGGCAAGGGGCAGAGAGAGAGACACACAGAATCCGAAGCAGGCTTCAGGCTCTGAGTTGTCAGCACAGAGCCTGATGTGGGGCTTTAACCCACGAACCATGAGATCGTGACCTGAGCTGCAGTCGGACACTCAACCAACTGAGCCACCCAGGCACCCCTGTTCATTATGATTCTTAAATCTCTCTGTCTAATATTAAATTACTGACAATAACATAGTACACTTTCAGAATAGTTACATTGCTGTTAAAAAATTTTAAATCATACAATTGCCTACATACATATCCACACACAAATGCATTCAAAGAATGTACATAACTTCTTTTCCAAACATTGATGTTATGACATTTACCCAGTAAGATTTTAGAATTACTATGGACCAGTGACTGTAGCACACCTCATTCTTTCCTACTTTGGGTGCCACTGACTCTTAGAGTTATCTGTCTCTGTCCCTCCTTTGTAAATTACATGTATGGGGTCAGGTAGTTTCATTTTTAGTTCTTGGCTTTCCATGTAAAGAGCAATGTATCATATAAATTGTATTATAAGAGTGACATCAAAACTTGAGGTGGATTGTGAGATCCTATACTTGGAACAAAAATGCCATAACTCGATTGGAATTTTGAGTCTTCAGAAATGGGATACATGTAAATAATTGTGGTCAGGAAGTAAACTGTGAAATATCATTTACAAAAATAGTTGCAATAAGTCTTTTTAAATTATAACCATAACCTCTTTGTGATACTGCAGATCATATATCAAGCAGTAGCATTTATTTCTTGCCTCTTGAATCTAGGCTATACTTGTAATAATGTTGACCAATAGAGTGCAACACAAATCATATTGTATGAATTCTAAGACTTGCTTATTTCTGTTCTCCTGAGTGTAGAACCCTGAGACTGCCATGTGAGTCAGATTAGCTAATGTGCAGAGAAGGAGAGTCGTGTGGCCTAGTGGATCTTATTTCCAACCACTGAGAGGTAATCTTCAGGCTTATGAGGCAAACACCAGCCAGCCCCAAGGCAACTTGACTGCAGACCTTACATGTATAAGCAAGCTAAGTAACCCAGATTAGAACAACCCAGTTTATCTCTATACCCATGAGTAATGACTTTTTTTTTTTTTTGCCACTATATCTAGGTATCTAGGGAATGTATGCTGTATAGCTGTTAAAAATAGAGTATTTTAAATTAAAAAATCACATTAGTGGAGAATCTAAAAATTTGGAATAAATTAAAAAATTATGTAGTGCATTCTACTACTGAAAATAGAAGCAAAATACTTCAGAGAATAGTGATAAACAAGAGTTGAATTCATTAGCCAAATGGTAAGAGATGCCCAGCAAATATGATTCAAGATTCTATAGTTTCTCAGTTCTATTATCTCTCTTATGCAAAATAACTTCAATATCTTTAGTAGAATAACAGATTGTTATTTCTATATATAATTAACACTGGATGTCTGAAGCTATAAAAATAATTAAGCAACGCTTTTGTTTTAACCTACAAACTTCTCATATCCTTCTTGCCCAACCTGATTGGTCTTGGAGAAGTAACAGTAATATAAATGATGGTTGCACTTATAATATTTATTTTCCATAATATATTTTCATCTCAAATTAATTCAAGATAATTTTCTGATTAAATAGAGATAAACTGGATGAATGGTTTATGTAATATGAAATAGAAGCTTGAAACATCTTGAATATAACATTATGCATAAATAGGTATAAACCTGGTGAGCAAATGAACCAGTTTTATCAACTGAGTGAAAATATACTAGTAGTGAAGGAAAGGTAAAGACATGTTTTGTAGAAATTCAAATAAACCACATGTAAATGAAGAAAAAAACAGAATAGAATAGCCAAGTGATGTTTTCTATTTGGAATTGTATAATATATAAATAGGTCTCTTGGCACCATCATGGTCAAATTATTAATACTGAGTTAAAGGTTATACAAACAGAAATGATAGCATTTCAAAAAATATCAACAAATGGGGAAATGCTAGATTTGCATCATAAAGGACACACCTTGCTGGGTTTTGAGCAGGGCAGAACAAATGCATTTACATGAAAAATTGAAAGACACTCTGTCAATATGGGCAAAGTGATGTGGAAAATTGGAATAATTATCTGGATAATTCAGGCCCAAAATGCTAATGAGGTAAAAGAGTTCTTTACAATCTGATTTATCTAGGTCAGCTGTCTACAGTTATTAAATTAACTGTACAATTATTCAAGTCTTCATTCTTCCAAGCTTGGAAAGACTTTGTTATTGATTCCTTGTTTGCAGGCTGAACCAGGAGAACCTTGGTGGATTATTGGCATTTCCATATTCGTTATAGCTCATACCAATTTTTAAACTCACCATGCACTTACAGTTTAAAATTTGTTACATTATTCTTAAATGTTTATACCATTCTTTTTTTAAAAATTTGTTAATGTTTTATTTTTTTCTAGGAGAGAGAGAGAGAGAGAGACAGGGTGAGCAGGGGGAGGGTCAGAGAGAGAGGGAGTCACAGACTCTGAAACAGGCTCCAGGCTCTGAGCTGGCTGTCAACACAGAGCCCGACGCGGGGCTCGAACCCGTGAACTGCGAGATCACAACCTAAGCGAAAGTCGGACGCTTAACCGACTAAGCCACCCAGGTGCCCCTGTTTATACCATTCTTAAAGTAAGTTTGTTAGAAATAAATCTCCAATTTAATCTCTACTAAAGCAATGAACTAAGGCACAAAGGAGCTGAGTTGCACTTGAATGGCGATGAACTCTGGATAGTTTCGTAAGGCTTAGAATGCTTGACAAAATCATTTAAGATGTAGCTCTGTGTGTTTCAAGTGACAATTTGACTCTAGCATTTTTATTCAATTAGTTAAAGACATATCAATTTAATAATTAAATTTATCTTTCTATACAATGCAAATATTGCCTTTTTTCTTTTGACACTGGTTATTTAGTGGTAAATGGAATATAATAGCATCTGATCTTTCCAGATATGTATAAGAATGAAGCAGAAAACCACAATAGTATTCCAAAAGAATCACTTAATATGTTTCAATTTCAAGCACTTGTATCACAACCAAGAGGCATATATTTTATTTTCAACAGTTTGTGGACTGAAAGTAGAAGATGAAACAGATATGTCTTAAGACACAAGCTAACAAAGACCCTTGAACTTGGAGAGTTCAACCAGACTACAAAAGGTTTCTGTTCAGTTAATTAACAAAATAACATAAAAGCTTCCAAAGATTTTAAGGTTTGACACATATTGCAACACAAACACATTCCTGGAGATATCATCTCTAAAGATCTTTCATATAAGGTATGGCCTACATGACTTACTATTAGAAGATGCATAAATTGGAAAAATCCACCTAATGTAAAGATGAATGAGCCCATGGAGCAGCATTTTGCAACCTTGGCAATGTTATTTTGGGCCAGATAATTCTTTGTTGTGGGAGCCTGTCGTATGCATTACAAGATATTTAGTAGTTTCGTGTCTGTTATTTCCCCAATAAATGCCAGTACTACCTTCCTCCCCATAACTGCAACAACTAAAAATGTCTCCAGATGTTGACAAATGTCTGCTAGGAAGCAATATCGTCCATGATTGAGAATCACTGCCATAGAGGGTACCCCTGCTTTTCTAGTGCCATTATACTTGCAACTTTACTAGCTCTTTCCTGGGCAAGTCAGAGCACGTTTGCTCTCAGAGCTTCCACTTTTCAGCTTTGTTCTAGCTGGAGGGTAGATTTAGAGACTGAAATGGAAAATGTGGTTAATGGTGACTTTGCTGTGAAGAAACTAACTTGAACACCCTCCAGGCAAAGCATAACCAACCGATCAGCCCCTTCATTGTCTTAAGTCCTCGAGAGATTTCCCAAATAAAACAAATGCAAAGAACCCTATATAGGAAGAGTATACAGCCATTCTCTGTGAAGGAAGCCTCCTGCGTGGGAGAACTCTGGCCACACCGGGAATGTTACATGTGCTAGGCTATGCAAAGAATGTGTCCTGCCACGCACATTTGGATTGTGTGCTCAACATCAAAAGCTTGAGCTCTGGAATTTTTAAAAAGAAATCACCAGAGACCAGTGCTAAATTGGAATAAAGTCATTAGGCATGCCTGATTTCCCTGAGTTTCTGTCATCTCTTGCTATGGCTGCTGCTTTTTTTCCAATAACAAAAGCCTTAAAAAAAGGAAACAAAACATAAAACCCTGAACTGTTTAAATGTTGCAGTTATAACTGGCCTGAAAGCCATCATTTGTTTTCCTAAAACCAGTGAAACAAGTGCTTTTGTTTGAAAAGATCTGGCAGTAATGTAGAGTTTTTGCTTGTCTTTTTTGTTTCATTTTGTTTTTTGTTTTTGTTTTTTTCTGTTAGAATGCTGACTGACTGACTGAAAATGCCAGTTACTATAAAAATTATCTTTGTTATTTAAGTTGTCCCTATCAAACAATATTAATAAGAATTTTTCTTTCTCATTAATTAGATAAATGGAAAATAATTTTTAAAATGTCTGACATATGGAGGAAAAAATATCTGAACAAGGTTTCTCAACCTCAGTACTGGTGACATTTTGGACTGCATACGTGTTGTGGGGAAAGCTGTCCTGTGAACTGTAAGGTGTTCACCAGTATCCTGGCCTCTACCCAGTGATGTCAGTAGCACTACCACCTCAGAACCCCAAGACACACACACTCACAAATTGTGGCAAATGCAAATGTCTCCAGACATTGCCAAATGCCTCTTATGGGGACAAATTTGCCCAAGATGAAAACCACTGATCTAGAAAAGTCCTGCTCTGAAATGATACAGGTGCCATTTGGCAGTTTTACAAAGCACTTAAGAAATCTTTGTCATAAATAACCTTAGGCCACAAAGATTTTCTCCTATTTTTTCTAATTTTTAATAATTTTACATTTGGAGCTATGATCCATTTTAAATTACTTTTTATAAAAGATCTGAGGTTGGGGTCCACTTTTTGGCATTTTATATTGAATTATTCCATTTGTTGAAAAATTATCCCTTCTCTATTACCTTTACATGGGTATCAAAATCAATTGGTTATATTAGTGTGGATCTATTACTTAATTCTGTTCTGTTCTATAGATCTATATGTCTCTCGTCAATAACATATTGCCAATAACATTGAGTATATAATATGTTTAAAAATTGGGTAGTAAGAATCCTTCAGTTATATTCTTTTTTCAAAACTGTTTTGACTATTTTATTTCTTTTGTCTTTTCATTCACTTGTGGAGTTAGCTTGTATATAACCAAAAATAAGTTATGTATATGCAACACAATATATTTATCATTTTTAATTGTAAGAGATTTATATATATCATGTTATAAGTACTATGTAAGTACTATATACATACATAAGTGGGTGTATATATACATATATTCATATATATAAGTATGTGGGTATATGTGTGTGTGTATATATAGATTTACTTGGAATAGCTTTAAAAATACTTAAATATAAATCCAAGAAAACATGTATGGAATTTTTGCGAACAAAATTACAAAACACTGATGAAAAAATCAAATATGACATACATAAACAAAAAGATACACCATGTACATGGACTGGATAATTCAGTATAGCAAAGGTATCAATTATCCTCAAGTTGAGCTATAACACAATTCCAATCCAAATCCAAATTTAAGCAGCATTGTTTGTTTTCTTATTTTTTTTCTTTTTTAGATCCACACAAGCTAATCTTAAAACTGTATTAAAAGGCAAGATATTCAAAATAATTTTGGAAAAGAAAAATAAACCTGAAGTAATTGTTCTACTCATTTTTAAGCTTTATTATGATAATATCACAATAGCTCCAATATATTTTCATTACCAGTATATCCTATAAGGAGTTAATATCCACAATATATAAAGAATTTATACCACTGGACACTAAAACTCTAAATAATCTGATTAAAAATGGGTAAAGAACTTGAGTAAACATTTTTCTGAAGAAGACATAAAAATAGATGACCAATAAACACATGAAAAGATGCTCAACATCACTAATTATCAGAGAAATGCATATCAGAAACACAAGGACATAGGATTATATACCTGTCAGAAAGGTTAGAATAAAAAACATAAGAGATAACAAGTGTTGGTGGGATGTGAAGAAAAAGGAATCCTCCTTCACTGTTGCTGGGAATGCAAACTGGTATAACCACTATGGAAGACCATATGAAGGTTCATCAAAAAATTAGAAACAGAAATACTTTATGTTCTAGTAATTCTATTACTGGGTATGTACCCAAACAAAATGAAAACATTAATACAAAAATATATACACACCCCTATCTTTATCACAGCATTAATTATAATAGCCCGTATATGGAAGCAACCCAAGGGCCCCCAATGGATGAATGGATAAATAAGGTGTGATACAGATGTGTTTTCTTTCTTTCTTTCTTTCTTTCTTTCTTTCTTTCTTTCTTTCTTTCTTTCTTTCTTTCTTTCTTTCTTTCTCTTTCTTTCTTTCTTTCTTTCTTTCTTTCTTTCTTTCTTTCTTTCTCTCTCTCTTTCTTTCTCTCTCTCTCTCTCTCTCTTTCTCTCTTTCTCTCTCTTTCTTTCTTTCTTTCCTTCCCTCTCTCTCTCTCCCTCCCTTTCTTTCTTTCTCTCTTTCCCTCGCACTCTTTATCATCTCTCTCTCTAAGAGAATATTACTCAGTTATAAAAAAGAATGAAATCTTGCCATCTGTGACAACATTGGTGGACCTAGAGGGTATTATGCTAAATGAAATAAGTAAAATAAATCAGACAGAAAAAGACAAATGCTATTACATTTCACTTATATGTGGAATATAAAAAAACCCCAAAAGCCCCCATTTCCCCCCCAAAAACCCAAATGAACAAACAAAAGCAGAAACAGACTATAAATACAGAGAACAAATTGATGGTTGCCAGAAGAGAGGTGGGCAGTGGGGCAGGAGGCGGAAGGCATGGGGGATGGACAAAATTGCTGAAGGAGATTGGAATGTGGAAGGTGCACACTTCCAGTTATGGAATGAATACATCATGGGAATGAAAAGTACAGCATGGAGAATATAGTCAATGGCACTCTAATAGCATTGTATAGTGATCAATGGTAGCTACATTGTGATAAGCATAGCATAATGTATAGAGTTGCTGAATCACTATGTTATATACTTGGAACTAATTGTACATTATGTGTCAACTATACTTCAATTTTTTAAATGCTTATTTAATTTTGAGAGAGAGTGAGTGAGACAGAGAAGGAGCAGAAGAGGGTCAGATGGAGAGGGAGACACGGAATCCCAGCATGCTCTAGGCTCTGAGCTGTCAGCAAAGAGGCTGACACAGGGATCAAGGTCACAGACTGTGAGATCATGACCTGAGCTGAAGTTGGATGCTAAATCAACTGAGCCAACTAGGTGCCCCATGTGATGTGTCAACTATACTTCAATAAAAGAAAGAAAGAAGGAAAAATATATTTACTCTAAATACTACTTTGAATACTACAAATTTTTATATATCATCATTTTTTAATTTTCTTCATTTAAAAATAAATTTTAATTTCCCATAAGACTTCTGTTTTTAATCCCTGGATTTTTAAATCATAAAAAATATTCAAGAGATTTCTGTTGCAGCATCTTTCTCCCTTTCTTTGAGCCTCCCTATTCTCTAAGACACAACAATATCAAAATTAGGCCAATTAATAATACTACAATATTCTCTAAGTATTCAAGTGAAAGGAAGAGTCACATATCTCCCACTATAAAACAAAAGCTTGAAATGAGTAAGCTTAATGTGGATGCTGAAAACCAACAAAGGCCAAAAACTAGGTCTCTTACACCAGTTAGCCAAGTTGTGAATGCAAAAGACAAGTTCCTGAAGTTAAAAGTGCTATTCCTGTGAACACATGAATGATAAGTAAGTGAAATAGTCTTCCTGCTATTATAACCACAGTAAAACTTCTTTCAGAATTGGAATCGATCCTCTCAAGACTACTGCTACTTTTATCAAATAAATTTACGTAATTATCTAAATATTTTGTTGTCATTACAACAATCTTCACAGCATCTTCACCAGGAATATTTTCCATCTTGATAAACCATATTCTTTGCTCATCCATAAGAAGCAACTCCTCATCAGTTAAAGTCTTTCCATGAGACTGCAGCAATTCAGTCACACCTTAAGGTTGCATTTGATTCTAGTCCTCTTGCTATCTACCACATGTGCAGTTGCTTCCTCCACTGAAGTCTTGAATCCATCCAAGTCATCCATAAGGGTTGGAATCAACTTCTAAACTTCTGCTGATATTTTGACATCTTCCCATGAATCACAAATGTCCTTAATAGCATCTATAATGGAGAATCCTTTCCAGAAGGTTTTCAATTGATCCATGAGAGGATTCACTATCTATGATAGCTATAGCTTTATGAAATGTATTTCTTAATTAATAAGACTTGAAAGTCAAAATAACTCCTTGAACCATGAAGTGCAAAATGGATATTGTTCCAGCAGGAATTAAAAACAACTTAAATCTCATTGTACATCTCCATCAGATCTCTTGGGTGACCAGGTGCATTGTCAATGAGAAGTACTATTTTGAAAGGAATCTTTTTTTTCCTTTTTAATTCTGAAATGTTAGTCCAACAATGGGCTTAAAATTTTCAGTAAATCATGTAAACAGATGTGTTGTCATGTAGGCTTTGAGCACAGGCAGAGTAGATTTAGCATAATTCTTAAGGGCCCTAGGATTTTTCGAATGGTAAATTAGTATTGGTTTTAACTTAGTCACAAACTGTGTTAGTCCTTAAAAGAGAATAAGCCTATCTTTTAAAGCTTTGAAGCAAGGCATTGACTTTTCCTCTCTGGCTATGAAAGTCTATATAGATGGCATCTTCTTCCACTAGAAGGCTGTTTCATCCACATTGAAAATCTGTTGTTTAAAGTAGCCACCTTCATGAATTATCTTAACTAGATCTTCTGGATAATTTGCTCCAGCTTCCACATCAGTACTTGCTGCCTCACCTTGCACTTTGATATTATGGAGATGAATTCTTTCTTAAACCTCAAGAACCAATTTCTGATATGGGGTGCCTGGGTGGCTTAGTCGGTTAAGCGTCCGACTTTCGCATAGGTCATGATCTCGCAGTTCGTGGGTTCGAGCCCCACGTCGGGCTCTGTGCTGACTGCCAGCTCAGAGCCTGGAGCCTATTTCGGAGTCTGTGACTCCCTCTCTCTCTGACCCTCCCCTGCTCATGCTGTCTCTCTCTCTCTCTCTCCTAGAAATAAATAAAATATTAAAAATTAAAAAAAACCAAACAAGAACCAATCTCTGATAGCTTCCATTTTTTCTTCTGCAGGTTCCTCACTTCTCTCGTCCTTTGCAGATTTGAAGAGGTTTAGGGCCTTGCTCTGTTTTAGATTCTGGCTTATGGGAATGTTGAGTTTGGTTTGATCTTTTATCCAGACCACTCAAACTTTCTCTGTATCGGCACCAGGGCTGTTTCACTTTTTTTAAATTCATGTGTTCAATGGAGTAGCACTTTTAATTTCCTTCAAGAATTTGTGTTTTGCATTCACAACTTGGCTAACAGTGCAAGAGACCCAGCTTTCAGCGTATTTCAATTTTTGACATACCTTTCTCATTAGGCTTAGTCATTTCTAGCTTTTAATTTAATATGGGAGATACATGTTTCTTCCTTTCACTTGAACATTTAGAGGCCACTACAGGGTTATTAGAGGCCACTACAAGGTTATTAACTGGCCTATTTTCAACATTACTGCATGTCAGGGAATAGGGAGGACTTGAGGAGAGGGAGAGAGATGGTAGAATGGTTGGTTGGTGGAGGCTCCCAACACACAAAACATTTATGAATTGAGTTTACTGTGTTATATGGACACTGTGGAGTACTAAAATAATCATAATAGTATTATAATAGTAATTATAGTAATATTTAAATGGAACTATGATCAAAGACATTGATCATAGACCACCAAAACAAATATAATAATAATGATAACATTTGAAATATTGCAAGAATTACCAAAATGTGCATAGATATGAAGTTGCAAAATGATGCCAATAGATTTGCTTGGCACAGGATTGCCACAAACCTTAAATTTGAAAAGACTACAATATCTGTGAAGTACAATAAAGTAAAGCACAATAAAACAAAGCACAATAGAATTAAGTATGCCTGTACATTATATGGGTTTATATATATATATATANCCTCTCTACCCTCAAATATCTGACAAACATTGATCTTTTTATGATTTCCATAGTTTTGCCTTTTCCAGATTGTCATGTAGTTGTATTCATACAGGAAATAGCCTTTTAGTACTGGTTTCTTCCAGTGAGTATTTACAAGTAAGTTTCCTCTATGCCTTTGTGTGGCTTGATAACTCATTTGTTTCATCACTGAATAATATTCCTTTGTATGAATGCACCACAGTGTATCTGTTCACCCACTGAAGTACATCTTGGCTGCTTCTCAATTTTAGCAATTATGAATAAAGCTGCTATAAACATTCACATGTATATGTAGACTTTTCTATGGATATAAGTTTTCAACTCATTTCTCTAAATACCAAGGAGTATGATTACTGGATCACAAAATATCAATATAGTTTGGTAAAAACAGCCAAACTATCTTCCAAAGTGGCCATTTTGCATTCCTATCAGTAATCAGTGAAAGTTCCTGCTGCTGTACAACCTAGATATGGTTGTGTCAGGGTTTTAGATTTTCATCATTTGAATAGTGGTTATTTTCTTTTCTCTTAATTAATTATTTTTAATTTAAATACATTAGTTAACATATAGAGTAATAATAATTTCAAGAATAGAATTTAGTGGTTCATCACTTACATATAACAGCAAATAATCATCCCAACAAGTGCCCTCCTTATGCCCCTCACTGCTTTAGCCCTTCCCCTAACCCAACACCCCACCAACAACCCTGTTTGTTCTCTGTATTTAAGAGTCTCTTATGGTTTGTCTCCCTTTCTGTTTTAATGTTATATTTTCATCCCTTTCCTTTTGGTCATCTGTTTTGTATCTTAAATCACACATATGAGTGAAATAATATGATATTTGTCTTTCTCTTGAATGACTTATTTCGCTTAGCATAACACACTCTAGTTCCAGTCACATTGTTGCAAAAGGCAAGATTTCATTCTTTATGATTGGCAAATATTATTCCATTGTGTGTGTGTGTGTGTGTGTGTGTGTGTGTGTGTGTGTGTATCACATCCTCTTTATCCATTCATCAGTCGATGGACATTTGGGCTCTTTCCAATTTTGGCTATTGTTGATAGCACTGCTATAAACATTGGGGTGTATGTGCCCCTTTGAATCAGCACTCCTATATCCTTTGGATAAATACCTAGTAGTGCAGTTCCTGGGTCATAAGGTAGTTCTATTTTTAATTTTTGAGGAAACTCCATACTGTTTTCCAGAGTTGCTGTACCAGTTTGCATTCCCACCAGCAGTGCAAAAGGGTTCCTATCTCTGCATCCTCACCAACATCTCTTGTTGCCTGAGTTGTTAATTTTAGCCATTCTAATAGATGTGAGGTGGTATCTCATTGTGGTTTTGAGCATTTTTTTTCATGTATATGTTAGCCATCTGGATGTCTTCTTTGGAAAAGTGTCTATTCATGTCTTTTGCCCATTTCTTCACTGGATTATTTGGATTTTGGTGTTGAATTTAGTAAGTTCTTTATATATTTTGAATACTCACCCTTTATCTAATATATCATTTGCAAATATCTTCTCCCATTCTGTGGTTACCTTTTAGTTTTGCTGATTGTTTCCTTTGCTGTACAGTTTTTATCTTAATGAGGTCCCAATAGTTCACTTTAGCTTTTGTTTCCCTTGCCATGGAGAAACAAATAAGAAGTTGTTTCTTATTTGACATGTCAAATGTGGCCAAGGTCAAAAAGGCTGTTGCCTATTCTCTCCTCTAGGATTTTGATGGTTTCCTGACTAATGTTTAGGTCTTTCATCCATTTTGAGTTTATTTTTGTGTATAGTGTAAGAAAGTGGCCCAGGTTCAACTTCTGCATGTGGCTGTCCAATTTTCTCAACCCCATTTGCTGAAGACAGTCTTTTCTTCCATTGGATATTCTTCCCTGCTTTGTCAAAACTTAGTTGGCCATACATTTGTAAGTCTATTTCTGAGTTCTCTATTCTGTTCCATTGATCTATGTGTTTGTTCATGTGTCAGTACCATACTGTCTTGATGATTAGAGCTTTGTAATACATCTTGAAGTCTGGAATTATGATGGCCCCAGCTTTGGTCATTTCTGACTACATACAAATTTTAGAATTGTTTGTTCTAGCTTTGTGAAGATTGCTGGTGTTATTTTGATAGTATTGTATTGAATATGTAGATTGCTTTGGGTAGTATCAACATTTTAACAATAGTTATTCTTCCAATCCATGAGTATGGAAAGATTTTCCTTCTTTTTTGGTGTCATCTTCAATTCCTTTCATAAGCTTTCTATAGTTTTCAATGTACAGACTTCTTTAGCTCTTTGGTTAGGTTATGCCTAGGTATTTGTTGGTTTTTGGTGCAATTATAAGTGGGATCAATTCCTTGATCTCTCTTTCTGTTGCTTCATTTTTGGTGTATAGAAATGCAACTAATTTTTGTGCATTGATTTTATACCCTGCAACACTGCTCATTCATATATGAATTCTAGTAGTTTTTTGGTCAAATTTTTTGGGTTTTCCATGGATAGTAGCATGCCATGTGCTAACAGTGAAGTTTTACTTCTTCCTTGCCAATTTGTATGCTTTTTATTTCTTTTTTCTTTTTTTTCTTTTCTTTTTTTCTTTTTTTTTTTGTCTTATTGCTGAGGCTAGAACTTCCAACACAATGTTGAATAACAGTGGTGAGAGTGGACATCCCTGTCGTGTTCCTGACCTAGGGGGAAAGTTCTTAGTTTTACCCCATTGAGGATAATATTAGTGGTGAGTCTTTTGTATATGGCCTTTATCATCTTGAGGTATGATCCATTTATCCCTACTTTCTTGAGAGGTTTTGTTAGGAAAGGATGCCATATTTTTGTGGAATGTTTTTCTGCATCCATTCAGAAGATCATGTGGTTTTTATCCTTTCTTTTATTATGTGATGTATCACATTGACTGATTTGCAGATATTCTCTTTTGTTGTTTTAATATAATTTATTGTCAAATTGCTTTCCACACAACATTCAGTGCTCACCCCAACAAGTGCCCTCCTCNTTTTTTTTTTTTTTTTTTTTTTTTTTTTTTTTTGTCTTATTGCTGAGGCTAGAACTTCCAACACAATGTTGAATAACAGTGGTGAGAGTGGACATCCCTGTCGTGTTCCTGACCTAGGGGGAAAGTTCTTAGTTTTACCCCATTGAGGATAATATTAGTGGTGAGTCTTTTGTATATGGCCTTTATCATCTTGAGGTATGATCCATTTATCCCTACTTTCTTGAGAGGTTTTGTTAGGAAAGGATGCCATATTTTTGTGGAATGTTTTTCTGCATCCATTCAGAAGATCATGTGGTTTTTATCCTTTCTTTTATTATGTGATGTATCACATTGACTGATTTGTAGATATTCTCTTTTGTTGTTTTAATATAATTTGTCAAATTGCTTTCCACACAACATTCAGTGCTCACCCCAACAAGTGCCCTCCTCAACGCTCATCATCCTCTTTCCCCTCTCCCGCATGCCCCATCATCCCTCAGTTTGTAATAAGTATTTAAGAGTCTCTTATGGTTTGCCTCCCTCCCTCTCTGTAACTTTTTTCCTCTTCCCCTCCCCCACGGTCTTCTGTTAGGTTTCTCAAGATCCACATATGAGTGAAAACATACAGTATCTGTCTTTCTTTGGTTGATTTATTTCACTTAGTATAATACCCTTCAGTTCCATCCACGTTGCTACAAATGGCTCGATTTCATTCTTTCTCATTGCCAAGTAGTATTCCATTGTATATATATAGACCACATCTTCTTTATCCACTTGTCAATTGATGGACATTTAGGTTCTTACCATGATTTGGCTATTGTTGAAAGTGCTGCTATCAACTTTGGGGTACATGTGCCCCTATGCATCAGCACTCCTGTATCCCTTGGGTAAATTCCTTATAGTGCTATTGCTGGGTCATAGGAGAGTTCTAGTTTTAATATTTTGAGGAACCTCCACACTGTTTTCCAGAGTAGCTACACCAGTTTGCATTCACACCAAAAGTGTAAGAGGGTGCTCACTTCTCTACATCCTTGCCAGCATCTATAATCTGATTTGTTCACTTTAGCCACTGTGACCGACATGAGGTGTNTGTGCCCCTATGCATCAGCACTCCTGTATCCCTTGGGTAAATTCCTTATAGTGCTATTGCTGGGTCATAGGAGAGTTCTAGTTTTAATATTTTGAGGAACCTCCACACTGTTTTCCAGAGTAGCTACACCAGTTTGCATTCACACCAAAAGTGTAAGAGGGTGCTCACTTCTCTACATCCTTGCCAGCATCTATAATCTGATTTGTTCACTTTAGCCACTGTGACCGACATGAGGTGTTATCTCAGTGTGGTTTTGATTTTTATTTCCCTGATGAGGAGGGATGTTGAGAATCTTTTCATGTGTCTATTGGCCATCTGGATGTCTTCTTTGGAAAAGTGTCTGTTCATGTCTTCTGCCTATTTCTTAACTGGATTATTTGTTTTTTGGGCATGGGGTTTGGTGAGTTCCTTATAGATTTTGGATACTAGCCCTTTATCTAATATGTCATTTGCTGATTTGCAGTTTTTGAACTAGCCCTGCATCCCAGGTATAAATCTCACTTGATCATGGTGAGTAATCCTTTTAATGCATTGTTGGATCTGGTTGGCTAGTATCTTGTGGAGATTTTTTGCATCCTTGTTAATCAGGGAAATTGATCTGTAGTTCACCTTTTTAGTGGGGTCTTTGTCTGGTTTTGGAATTAAGGTAATGTTGTAATGTAATTACAGGTAATGCTGGCCTCATAGAACGAGTTTGGAAGTTTTCCTTCCATTTCTATTTTGTGGAACAACTTCAAAAGAATAGGTGTTAACTCTTCTTTAAATGTTTCATAGAATTATCCTGGAAAGACGTCCAGCCCTGGACGCTTGTTCATTGGGAGATTTTTGATTACTGATTCAATTTCTTTATGTTTATGGGTTTGTAAGAAATAGATTTTCTATTTCTTTCTGTTTCAGTTTAGGTAGTTTATGTTTCTAGGAATGTGTCTATTTCTTCCAGGTTGTTTAATGTGTTAGCATATAATTGCTTATAACATTCTCTTATTATTGTTTGTATTTCTGTGGTGTTGGTTGTGTTCTCTCCTCTTTCATTTGTGATTTTATTTATTTGGGTCCTTTCCTTTTTCTTTTTGACCAATCAGGCTACAGGGTTATCAATTTTGTTAATTCTTTCAAAGAGCCAGCTCCTGGTTTCATTGATCTGCTTTACTGTTTTGTTTTTGTTTTTATGTCATTGATTTCTGCTCTAATCCTTATTATTTACCTTCTTCTGCCAGTTTTGGGCATTATTTGCTGTTCTTTTTCTAGCTCGTCAATGTGTAAGGTTAGGTTGTATATCTGAGACCTTTCTTCCTTCTTTAGGAAGGCCTGGATTGCTATATACTTCCCTCTTATGAATGCCTTTGCTGAATCCCAGAGCTTGTGTATTGTGGTGTTTTCATTTTCATTGGTTTCCATGTGACTTTTAATTTCTTTTTTAATTTATTGGTTAACCCATTTATTCTTTCCTAGGATGTTCTTTAATCTCCAAGTATTCCTGGTCTTTCTAAAGTTTTTCTCGTGGTTGATTTCAAGTTTCATAGAGTGGTGGTCTAAAAATATGCAAGGCATAATTTCAATCTTTTTGTACTTGTTAAGGGCTGATTTATGATCTATTTGGGAGAATGTTCAATGTACACTCAAGAACAATGTGTATTCTGTTGCTCTGGATAAAATGTTCTGAATATATCTGTTAAGTCCATCTGGTCCAGTGTGTCATTCAAAGCCATTGTTTCCTTGCTGATTTTCTGCTTAGATGATCTGTCCATGGCTGTCAGTTGGGTGTTGAAGTTTCCAACTATTATGGTATTACTACCAATGAGTTTCTTTATGTTTGTGATTAATTGATTTGTATACTTTTGGGGAGCATCAATATTTATAATCGTTAGATCTTCTTGGTGGATAGATCTCTTAATTACAATATAATGCTCTTCTTCATCTTTTGTTACAGTCTTTATTTTAAAATCTAGATTCTCTGATATAAGTATGGCTACACTAGCTTTCTTTTGATAACCTTTAGCATGGTAGATGGTTTTCTATCCCCTTTCTTTTATTTTTTTATTATTATTTTTTAATATTTTTATTTATTTCTAGGAGAGAGAGAGACAGCATGAGCAGGGGAGGGTCAGAGAGAGAGAGGGAGACACAGACTCCGAAATAGGCTCCAGGCTCTGAGCTGGCAGGCAGCACAGAGCCCGACGCGGGGCTCGAACCCACGAACCGTGAGATCATGACCTAAGCAAAAGTCAGACGCTTAACCGACTAAGCCACCCAGGCGCCCCTATCCCTTTTCTTTTAATCTGTGATTGTCTTTAGGTCTAAAATGAGTCCCTTGTAAGCAAGATGGGTTTTGTTTTCCTGTCCATTTTGATACTCTATGTTTTTTGATTGGAGAATTTAGTCTGTTGACATTTAGAGTGAGTACTGAAAGATATGAATTTAGTGCCATTGTGTTGCTTGTTGAGTTGGTGCTCTGGTGATGTTTTCTGGTCTCTTCTGTCTTTGTTGTTTTCAATTATTTTTGTTTTGTTTTGTCTTTTCCCCACTCAAAGGGTCCCTCTTAAAATTTCTTGCAGGGCTATTTTAGTGGTCAAAACTTCTTTAGTTTTTGTTTGCCTGGGAAACTCTTTACCTCTCCTTCTATTTTGAATGGCTTGCTGGGTAAGGAATTTTTGGCTGCACACTTTTTCAATTTAGTACATTGAAGATATCTTGCCATTCTTTTCTGGCCTCTCAATTTTCTGTGGATAGGTCTGCTGCAAATCTTATCTGTTTTCCCTTGTAGGTTAAGGAGGGTTTTTTTTCCCTTGATACTTTCACCATTCTTTCTTTGTCAGTGTATTTTTTGAATTTGACTATGATGTGCTTTATTGATGGTCTAATGGGAGTTCTCTGTGTTTCTTGGATTTTGATGTCTGTGTCTTTATCCAGATTAGGAAAGTTTTTTTGTTATGCTTTGCTCACATAAACCTTCTGCCCCTTTTTCTCTCTCTTCATCTCTCATCTCTTCATCCTCTGAGACTCCTATTATTCATGTGTTATTCCTTTTTAGTAAGTCACTGAGTTCCCTAGGTCTTGTATCTTGATCTCTTGCCTTTTTTTCCCTCTTTTTTTCTGCTTTATTATTCCTGATAATGTTATCTTGTAAATTGCTGATACACTGCTCTGCTTCATCCATCATTGTTTCCATGGCAGCCATTTGATATTGCATCTCAGTTAAAGCATTTTTAATTTCATTTCGTCTGATTAAGTCCCTGGCTACAGTTTCTTCCTCAACTTTCTTTTGGGGTGAATTCTTTCATTTTGTCATTTTGGAGGAAGAAAATAACAAAGTAAAAACAGAAATTAAAAAATTAAAAACAAACAAAAAAATTAAGCAAAGGAAGCCACCTCCTAGGTGGGTTTTGGTATGCTTGTTTAAAAAAGCTTGATAGTATAGAGGGGAAAAAAAGGAAAGAAAAGAAAAAAAAACATAAGGAAACTTCAAAAATTAAAAAATTATATATTAACACAGAATAAAGTGAAATGAAAATGAAATAGAATAAAATTTTTTTAGAAATTAAAAATAAAGTTAAAAAATAAATAAATAAAAAGAAATGTTCTTTTCCTGTACCCAAGAATGAAGAAAAAAAAGAAAGAGGAGTGCCTGGATGGCTCAGTCAGGTAAGCATCCAACTTTGAGTCAGGTCATGATCTCATGGTTTGTGGGTTTAAGTTCTGCATCAGGTTCTATGTTTACATCTCAGAGCCTGGAGTCTGCTTTGGATTCTGTGTCTCCCTCTCTCTCTGCCCCTCCCTTGCTCACACTCTGTTTCTGTCTCTCTCTCAAAAATAAATAAACATTAAATTTTTTTCAAAAACTAAAAAGTAAAAATGAAAGGAAAAAAGGAAAAAAGAAAAACAATTTAAGCATAAACAGAAGCAAAGAAAATAACAAATAAGTGAACCAGGAAACAGAATGAAACCCAAATGAAGTTACATCCAGGTTGCCCTAGAACTGAAACTATGAAGCCTTCTATAGTCCATACACTAAGCGGGGGAATGACTAGTGCTGTTTTTCTAGGGCATGTGCTTGGAGGGTACAGTTGTGCAGAACTTGGCATAATTGCTCCGTTCTCCATTAGGTGGCACTGGTTAGCTTACTGGAGTGGATCAGAATGGCATGCATGCACATGTACAGAAGAGAATGGCTTCCCAGCTCCCTGGTCTCTGGCATAGGTACTTTGCTATCTCCTCGGCCTGCAACTGAGCATCCCTCCTTTGTCTCAGGCCTCTGTCTGCTCCTCAACTCTACCCTGTTCATGTCCAAGCTGTCTACCTACGAGGCAGCACCTCCTTCCAGAGTTTGATCTCAGATAGGGTTATGTTTCAAATCCCCATGCTTTAAAGATCCCTGAGGCTTGGACTTGTATCAACTCTCTCGGGGAGGGTCTTGATGAGCAATGTCAGGGTGCCATCTTGCTCTAGAAAATGTTCCTGTGTTCACGCACTGGTAGAGTTTCAGAGATTATGGCAAACCATAACACATAGCCAGCATCAGGTTTCACCACACTCTAGCATCTTTGTCCCAATACCAGCAAATATGGCTGCTCTCTGGGGTCTTCTGTGACCTTCGCATGTGGGGCGGCCATATAGTCTCCATCAAATGCACTGCAAGCAGGGGAACTGCTTCGCCCTGTGTGACACAAGGACCCTTCAGATCTAGCTGCCTGCTTCTGGGGATTTGCCCTTCATCCTCACCGGAACACCACCAGGCACTGAATTCCTTCAGACTCTGAGCTCCACTGTTTGTTGGAAACCCTCTCCTTTCTTCCTATCAATGGTTTTGGGGAACAGATTTCTTGTTTAGTTCCCTGTATTTTCATTCTTTCTGTTTTTCTCCAGCTACTTTTGGGGTAGTTTTTTCTTGCATGATCTCGATGTGGTGCTCCCCACCCCCCACTTCTCTTTCTCTGTTCTATCTCCACAAAAACAGCTCCCTACCCTCCACAGCTTTTCTTTCCCCCAATTCACTTCTCCACACTGCATACTTGTATAGCTCTGTAGCTCAAGTTATGTTCCAAATGGGTTGGTGCTGATCTGGTTGCATTTCGGTGGACACGAGCTCAGGGTCTCCATGTTCTTCCTGTTTTTGAACATTTTAAAGTAATATCATTTCTGTAACTTTTTTTTTCCCTGCTAACTGTATCTGAGACAGATGCTACCACAGATAGCCCTGCCGAAAAAAGGATGTCTCCTCCCACCATCCTTTTATTGCTATTTTAATTTGCAATTAGCTAATGACATAAAATGTTGAACATATTTTCATATGCTTATTTGCCATCTGTATATCTTTTTTGGTGAGATATCTATTCAGATCTTTTATCCACATTTTAATTGTTGTTTATTTTTTTATTAGTGAATTTTAAGAGTTTCTTTGTGTATTCTGGGTACCAGTTCTTTATAAAATGTATATTTTGTGAACATATTTTCCCAGTCTATGGCTTCTCATTTCATTCTTAAATGTGTGCTTTGCAGAGAAGTTTATAATCTTAATGAAGTCTAAAGTCTTTGTCTAATAATTTCAACATATGTGTCATCTTAGTGTTGATAACTGTCTTTCCCCACTCAAGGTGAAATTTTTCTCAATTCTTCATATACTGAAAAATTTTGGATTATGGTCTATACATTACTATAAGACTCTTAAGTTTTATTGATCATCTATAGAGAATTTTGATATTTTTCTTTTGTAGACAACCAATAAAGAAGGAGAGAAATAAAAAGGGATTTTTATTTTACAAACAATTTATCCAGTTGGATTCAGGCTGTAATTTCCAACTAGCATCCCATGAGTCACAATTCTAGTATCATTTAGTTTTCAAACTTTTGGAGTGCTATTCTGATCTGTTCCACACATTCACCACCAACTCTGAGACTTGAGTGATGTTTTATCTTGTACTCAGATTTTGAATACTATGTATGCTGCTTAGAGGCAGATCCATTCATGTTCAGCTCAGAAATGAGTTTATAAACAACCGTAGAAGGTTAGTCTTCTGAGTTCAACCCTCTATACCACTGCCCAGGCTTATTCTAGTTTTCTGAGTCTCCTTTTTTCTTGTTCTTGAGACAAACGTTGAGTCTTAATTTATGCCAATCTACTGAACACTTCCTGCAAAATTACCCACATTTGAGACTAAGAAGTAGGAAATGGAAAGGGGGGAGAGAGTAAGTTAGCATTTCCCTTATTTCTAGGAGTCTAACTCCATGAATAGTGAGGAAGACTCCCTTTCCAGAGATGTCTGCTTTTCCTCACCATTGCAGTCCATATGATTACTGCTTCCTAGCACTACGTGGGTACTAGAACACAAAGAACAGTTATAAGGTTAAGAATGAGAAAAAAGTGGTGATTTTCCTTACTGTCTGAACATTAAGGACATCTGTTTCTTGCTCTTCAAGCAAGACTGGTGGATTTTTCCTGGCTCTCTCTAGATACTAACTCTTCCAGATTTCAGGTTTCATTGAATTCACACTGGGGATGCCAGCAGGAAAAAGAGTGGTAGACTCAGTGATGGTCAATAATACTTTGAAAACTGATAGTTCTTCCTCGAACTTCCTATCATTATTTATTTCCAGAGTCTTCAAACAGATGTCTTACATTCTTTCCAGGTTCAACAGCTGTATTTAATGGGTTATAGAGGGTGGATTATGTTTGTTCCATCGAATCTTTAGTTTTATTTCAAAGTACATGTTATTGCACCTTAGTAGATATTTTGTCAAATCTTGGATGTTTTCAATAGTTGAATGAACTTTCTATCTCCCTTATCTTTAACATATTTTTTACTTTATATGGACAAACTATCTTATAGAAGAAAATTAGAGAAGGACACAATCTCTTTTAAATTTTTTTAATGTTTATTTATTCTTTAGAGAGAGACAGAGTGAGTGGGAGAGGGGCAGAGAGAGATGAAGACACAGGCTCCAGCAGCCTCCAGGCTCCAAGCTGTCAGCACAGAGCCAAATGTGGGACTCAAACACTCAAACCACAAGATCATGACCTGAGCCAAAGTCAGATGCTTAAGCGACTGAGCCACCCAGGTGCACCCACAATCTCTTTTAGTGAAGAACAAATGATTTTTACAAATTTTTGCATATTTTTAAAAACTAAAAATTAGATATTTAGCAGGACTCCTCTACATATAATGAATTAAGTTCGAATGTGATTGGCATCTTCTGCCAAAATCATAGTCATATTGGTGAGTTTTCTGAGAAAACAGGTGATTTTGTAGGTGTACTATATGCTCAAGTGCTGGTGTAGGCATTTTCATATATTATCACTCAGTTTACTATAATCTTGCAAAGAATTTTGAATGTACTTACTATTTTAACTTATACAAACAAGGAAAACAAGGATCTGAAGATTAAGAAATTTATTTTGAATTACAGTATGAAAATAGCATAGCTTGCTATGTAAATAAAAGAAAAATAACATAGCTTGTTATGTCTTTTATTTTTGTTTTAGATCTTTTGACTCAAAGACTCCAAAAGCATGTGATATAGCAAATATTATTTGATTATTTGAAAATTCTATTCAAATGAGGATGAATATTATGAAAATAAAAATTAGAAAAGAAACTAAGAAAAAACCCAGCGAATTGCATTTTAACATAAAAATGGACCAAAATAACAGGCAATAACTGCCTTAGTCATACTTTACTATCTGTCATGAGTCATTTAGTATTTTCCATATATTTCTCTAGAAGGCAGTTAAGGTTTTACAACACTGGAATTTTAACAAATTACTCACAAGATTTACAAATGATAATTATAGAAATAACAATTCAGAAGTTTTAAATTCATAAATATATTTAAAAATAGTTTTAAACTGTTGAAATTATAAACACTCATTATTTAGCATAGGAAGATACAGAGACAAATCCTGGACTGATAGCAGATGGGTATACAGGGAGATAAATTGTTTAGATAACTCAAACCTACCCAATTCAAATGTATTTATTCAGTACATAAATTGAGATGATATAATGGAAGAAAAATAATCTTTTACCTATCTTAGTTTCTTTCATGGAAGTCCTGTAAATTAGAAGAATAAAGCCTATGAGCTGTTCAGATGAAGCTTTGAATTCAAGAAGATTAATGAGAATGCTAGATTTAGGATTTCATTCATTTATTTTCTTATCAAATAATTACTGAATACTTACTATGCATTTAGTCACTGAAAAAAACTAGTGGGAAAGATAACAATAAACATTAAAACTATGACACAATAATTTCAGGTTCAGATGGATGAACGCTAGAGAAAACTAAGACTAGAATATCATAACTAGAAGGATGTGTGGGAACAGTGTTTTTATAAAAGGGAGAGATCTTAATATTGAGTAACTCTAAATAAAAAATATCTTTGAGGACATCATATTTAAATCATAAGAAGGAAACTGCTTAGATTGGAAGAATGGAGACAAAGGAATTAGTATTAAAAGTCAAATGTGGAAGATCCTTAACTTTTGATTGATGAGGAAGAAGATAGTAGGAAATGGAGTAAAAAATATGAGCCTGTGCTCACCAACGGCATGGAAACCATGGAGAGGTGCTTGGACTTCATTGTGAGTGCTGTTGCCCTTGGATGCTTTCATTTATGTATCTACACAGATGCATGTGGACACATGAATCTCAGTCACTATCATCCAGACCTCGCTCACTTTTTTTTCAAGCTTTTGTTATAACTATATATCTTATTACTTTTGTTCTTATTATCTCTCCTTAGAGTAGGTCAAAGATAGCAAATTTAGAACTCTGGCTTTGGAATCAAATATTACTGGGTTCAACTTTTAATTTTGTTGGCATTAAAATAATTTGGACCCTGCTCAAGGACCTTAACTCCTTAAGACAAGATTTTTCATCTGTATTATGAGAAAAATAATATTTAACTTGTCAATTTTTTTCAGAAACAAGTGTAATAATATTCACAGAGTACTTAAAAATAATCTTTGTAAAATAAATGGTATTATTATAAAATACTCTTCTCTTCGTTACATATCCAAGATTGTTTTTTATGATGTAGTTTCCAATCATTTTATTGAGTTTAATATTTGACTAATTTATATTGAAATTAATATTCTCTCTAATCTACTTCCAATTTTTATTTAAAATGACTATATTAAATTATAAAATATGATATTGTATGAATAATTACTTGTCCCACTACAATTTAAGCTACTTAATGGTGACCATATATAACATCATCATTAGAATCTCCATAAAACCTGAACCAAATATAAAACAGGTAAATTTAGCAAAGAAAGAAAGAAACTAACTAACTAACTAAATAAATGATTTATATTTATATTTTCTAAGGAATATAAAGAACAAGGAATCCATGTGGATATACACTTAGTATTTCTTTCTTTTCATTCTACCTACTTAAAAACTTGTTTAGACAATAATAGATGGAAATACAGACTGTTTATTACCAAAGTTGCCACTCATTTAGCTGTTTCATTCTTATCAAATGGATTCAATATAAGAGCCCTTTAAGCAATGAGCTCATCATGACATGTATACTTTTGTTGTGATCACATAATTTTTTTGTATCACCTTTGATTTGATCAGAAATACTCTCTTGTAATCAACTTGCACGTATGCTGATAAAATGAGGTGTGTTGAGACAAGTCTCAATGACATAACAATATATTTATAAAAAGATCCTTTTGTCTAGAAATGCATGCATGTGTGCTAACCCTTGGAGAAAACAGAATTCAAATGTCAACCTACCTCTGAGAATATAAAATAAATAATGAATTGTTTAGGTACTTAAGAAAGAAGTAGACTTGGTGAATCTTTCTGAGATACTGATAAAATCTACATCATTGTTTTATTTGTTTTTATTTAAGCTATTTTAAATGTCAAAAATCTCTTTGAGGGCATAATTCCAAAAGGCTACAGGAGCAATTATCTCTTTAAAAAAATGAAGATCCTGTGGCTCCTGGGTGGCTCAGTTGGTTAAGCGTCCGGCTTTGGCTCAGGTCAGGATTTCACGTTCTGAGGGTTTGAGCCCTGCGTAGGGCTCTGTGCTGACAGCTGGAAGCCTGGAGACGGCCTCAGATTCTGTGTCTCTCTCTCTCTGCCTCTACCCCGCTCATGCTCTATCTCTCTCTGTCTCTCAAAACTAAATAAACTTTAAAATAAAAAAAAAAGAGTGAAGATCTCTTTTGTCAGGAGAAGATTCAGTTGTAAGCCTTTATACCACTAAGTGCCCAGACTAATGGTTTAAGTTCTAGAAAACTTGTTAATTTTATTAAACTTAAGCTTGCAAAATCAAAAGGTGCATTTTATGTGATCTATACTTCAAAGATATAAACTTAAAATTGATAATTGCATGGCTTTATATCCCATATAGCAAATTTCTACCAGAGATAGGACAGAATATAGCCTTGATGCAAGATGCAAGCAATTAAAGAGGTGGTGAGTTTTCAGCTTCTTAGTCAAAAGAATAGGTTCTAGTTAATGCCAGTCTTAATTGTAAAAACAAGACTGTAAGCCTAATATGAACTGAGTAAATTATTGACTGTCTTTTCACTCACACTAAGTCTTTGCTTACTTTTTCAAAGCTTCCCTCCAAATATAACAATTGCTTTTGAAGGCTAAATTTACTTCCACACAGAATGCAGAAGCTCTCTGTCTTTCTGGAATCTGTATCTGTGGATTTTCTTGTCAATTCATTCTCTCTGCAGATATTAGCATGTTTATTATTACTTTGTGTTGATACAGGGAGACATTTTGAATTGGCTTTCTACTTGGAAATCTTGGTTAAAACAGAGTTACCTGGTTGCCTCATAATGGCATTTCCTGACATGTAGGACTGTCAAATATGACCAAGGAGTAGCAGTATTTTTCATCAAAGCATATCCAATATCTCTTGAGCTATAAAGGTGATTCGACTCAGTTTAGGGTAAAATCAGACAGATCTTAGATTTAAAAAATAATAAACAAATAAAACAGTCTGAGAGGATCTGAAATCTGGAATTGGATAACTATGGTAGAGAAAGATTAAACTTTAGATGCTGAGAGAAATGCCATACCCAGAGGTGCATCAAAAAGCTATGTTTCAGAAGTACAGGGAGTGCCAGGCACTGGATTAGTCCAAGGCACCAATAAGTAGGTGGAGGTTTCAAAGGTAAAGACCTGGATGAACAGTAGGCAGTTGGCCTTTAGGAAATGTGTCAAAGAGAAATATGCCCTCAGCCAATGGGCTGAGTTCATTAATTCACTACTTGTATAGTACTGAATATCTGCAATGTTGTCAGACCTTATGCTACTGACTCAAAATAAGAGTCGTGAAAAAGGCAGACATATTTGCCTTCACAGAGCCAACAGTTAAGTGAAGGAGATAAACAAATAGTAATTATACACATATAATTATATAAATATTATTGATGTAAGAGTATTTTGAATAAATGCTGCTATAGGACGATATGGCAAAAATATAACTCAGTTAACAGAATAATAGAATGTTTCCCTGAGAAGATGATATTTAAGCAGTTCTGATCAGTTAGGAAAGAGGCTGTCAAGAGTAAGGGAGGCACAATTCCATAGAGATTGAGACACTGAGTCATCGCTAATGCACAGATTCAAACATGGGATAGGCAGGGGCCAGGTTTTTAAAAATTGAAGCAGAAAGGAAAAGTTAGTACAGTTGGAAGGATAATTTGATGACAAACCAGAGAACAGTACAATTTAGATTCCTTTGTCCTTGCACTTCTGCCTTTCTACAACCATCCTAAAGCTTTATCTCTAACCTGTTTAAGCTGAGTACTGATCTTAGACAGTGGAGGAAAGACTGCATTAAACGTCTTCAGTTATAGGAAGAGGACTACAGGATTTTGGATCTCCTGGGATCTAAGGAGAATGGAAAAAAAATTTAAAAGATATTTCTCTCAGGGCACCTGGGTGGCTCGGTTGAATATCTGATTCTGCTCAGGTCATGATCTCACAACTCATGAGTTCGAGCCCTGCACTGGGCTCTGTGCTCACAGGTCGGAGCCTGGAGCCTGCTTCAGATTCTGTGTCTCCCTCTCTCTCTGCTCTTCCCTTGCTTGTACTCTCTCTCTCTTTCTCTTTCAAAAATAAATAAACATTAAAAAATTAAGAAAAAGGATATTATCTCTCTACAACCTATGGTATAAAGATAGAGAAATATTAAAGGTGTCCCACTATTTTAATCAATATTTTTTAAAAGAATCAATATATGTTTATTGAGTAGCTATTACATGCCTGACACTGCTGTTCCTGGAGATGCAAAAATGAACTCAATTAGTTTTTATACTGGGATGTTCATCATTTAGTATGGGAGACAGTAACTACACTAGACTTGATAAATGATATTATAAGGTTGAGTTCTAAAACATCACACAAAAGGGCAGATAATCTAGACTTAAAGAGTTGAGAAAAATTTCCTGAAGAGAGTAATATTTAAACTGAAATGATTAGGGGTGCCCAGGTGGCTCAGTTGGTTAAGCATCCAACTTCAACTCAGGTCATTGTCTCACGGTCCCTGAGTCAGGTTCTGTCTGGGCTGATAGCCTGGAGCCTGGAGGCTGCTTCAGATTCTGTGTTTCCCTCTCTCTCTGCTCCTCCCCTGCTCATGCTCTGTCTCTTTCTCTCTCAAGAATAAACAAACATTAAAAAATTTTAAAAAACCCTGAAATGATTAATGAATAAAAAACAAATCATTACTGAAAATATAGGATTACCAAGAAGAACATGTGAAGTGAAAAAGAAACATACCAAAGAGAGTTAGATGAAAGAACAACTTTTTACAAAATGGGTAGAGGAAACAAAGAAACAAGAGGAGAGTATGAAGGATTATCCATAGAAAAGAGGGAAAAGGACATACTCACACTTATAGAACGTAAGGAAAGAGATTATCAAAAGAAAAAGGATCTATAGACCATGTCAAAAAGTAGCAATTCAAAGAATCCTTTAATAATATGTTTTGGGTTTAGCAACAGTTCGTTGGCCATCTTAGCTAAAGCAGTGGTAATGAGAAGATGAAGTCAGGAGCCAAGCTGCAGTTTGCTGAGGATTGTTTGGGAGGGAAAATATAATGGTAAGAAGTATACAGTGTTTCTTAGGTTCCTATCTGTTACAGAACATTGGGGGAAGGGTTCTCTAGGTTTCAGTCTACTCTGGTTATAGTTGATGTGCTCTGTGTCTAAACCAATGCAGTCTTAATAATGCAGATGCCAAACTCAGGCGCTGTTAACTTGTCAAGTGGTCATGTTTGGTTTCCCATGTCCAGCCTCTGTAAGTTTATCACAAAACCATTCTCCACTGAGATCCTGACATTAGCAAGATGCTATGGACCTCATAAAATCCCTATTCCTTTTACAGTTTTGGAAGGGAGTTTCTCCCAACCTTTCCTCATTTAGTAACCTTTGCTTTCTACATCTTTCCATTTTGAGACAATTCCATGGAATTCTGTAACTGTTACAAACAAAACCTAGGAGAGCACTTAAACCCTTGTGCTTAGAAATAGTTCCTTTGGAGCTGATTACTTTTCAGCCCTTGAGTGAAGAAAACATAACATGAGCCATCTTCCTGGAATCAGAAACGGAAAATATTTATAGCGATCTGAGCAAAATCCAAGTTAATGTTTCAATAAACCATCCTACTGCATCACGTGTCTTTTGTGCAAATTTCATCCTTTCTCTATAGTTTACATTGCTGGTCTTTTGTTTTTCTGTGGAATTCAGAAACAATTTGCTATTTTCATTAAACCACATTAAAGATACATTAAAGAACATTTGACCATTCAATCTTACATTTTTAAAATCCAATCCCTTTAAGGTTTACATTCCTGTAGTAACTTTTATTATGTGAAATATCTCATTTTTCCTCTTAAAATTAAATATGCGTACTTCTTATGCACTAAACTAAGAAGTTTAAAGAATTAATACATGGATTCATCAGTTTTGTCTTCACCTAAATTAGTTAACTATGTAGACATTTCAAATAAAAAGAACATAGACACTTGATATTTTTAACTGTAATGGAAGGAGCAGCTGCCACCACCATAGGAAATTCATTTAAATGCAATCTCTCAGGGAGTTCGATATTCTCATTATCATGTGGAAGATTTTTCTTGTGTGTACAAAAGTCTTTAAAGATCAGTCATCTCTCATGAATGTTCTTATCCTTTTGTTTATTTGCTTACGATACCCTTTCCATCAATTGCTAAGCTTGTGGTATTTCTGAGGTGAATAATTTACTTTCACTTTTTGGGCTCCAGAATATGACTAGAGGTTGTATAAATTCGTGGGGTTATCTCTTTACCTGAATTAGCCTCTTCGGTTTGTTCTGGGTTATAATAACATCATAATAATACAGATCCATTTTATGTAAGTTATTTGCTACAAAAACTTCTGAAAAAACACCTCAGTAATTTGGAAAATAATTTATAGCATCTAGAAAATGGTCACATACTGCTCATAGATAAAGTTTAGTTTGACCTGCATAATTATATATATACTAATATACATAATTATAATATATACATGCAAATAGAAAAAGAGATAGACAATTACATATATATATACATATATACATGTATACATGTATATACACACACACACACACACACACACTCATAGATAAGTTTAGTTTGGCCTACATTATTTTATCTCTCTGTCTATCTGTCTGGCTATCTATCTATCTGTCTATCTGTACAGAGAAAGGGAAACACTACATACATATACACATATTTATATTTACATATATGTAATTTGAACCATTTGTGAGTATTAACACCCACAGGATTTCACATGAATAAAACATGAAATTGTAAATTATTATTGAAAAATGCGGTTTGTCACAGTGTTTTGGTAAATGTGGATTTGGGAATGTCACGAGTGAGCTGCAGCACAGTGACTCCATTCAGACGTGGGATTTCCACCATCTGGTTCAGAAACTGATTGGCTTGGCTACTGTGAGTATTTGAATTTGCAGCACTGGTCTATGTAGTTGATTTCTAGTAAAAAGGTTTTTATTTCCAAACCAATTTTAACAGCAGAGAAATGCTTTTTAAAAAAAATGTAAAGAAGAACAACAACAAATTTTCACTTGGTCTGAAGTGGGGTTTGGGTGCCTACAAGCCCACTTTTCATCTCTTCATAACAATTGTCAGCAAACGTCTGGAATCCCCCATGATCTCTTTGCATGTCAATGAACATAATTGGAAAATCTCCCTATTGGTAGATATGCAGATAAAAATAAAACACTAATCAAAAAAGATATATAAACTCCATATTTATTGCAGAATTGTTTATAACAGTCAAGATAGAGAAGGACCCTATCCCCCCACAATCACACAATGAAATATTACTCAGCCATAAAGAAGAGTGAGATCTGACATTTGTGACAACATGGGTGAACTTAGATGTCAGACCAAGATTTTCTGATAAACAAAGACAAATATATAACTTCAGATGTATGTAGAATCTAAAAAACAAAACAAATGAACAAATAAAAAACAAACAGATTCATAGATACAGAGAACAAATTGGTGATTGCCATAGGGGAGGGGGGATGGGCAAAATAGATGAAGGAGCTTAAAAGGTATCAACTTCCACTTACAAAATAAGTAAGTCACAAGGATGTAAAGTACAGCATAGGGAACATCATTAATAATATTAGGGGGCACCTGGATGCCTCAGTCGGTTAAGTGTCTGATTTTGGGTCAGGTCATGGTCTTGTAGTCCATGATTTTGAGCCCTGCATCAGGCTCTGTGCTGACACCTCAGAGCTTGGAGCCTGCTTCAGATTCGATGTCTTCCCCACCTGTCTTCCCCTCCCTTGTACATGCTCTGTCACTGTCTTTCTCTCAAAAATAAATAAACATCAAAAAAAAATTTTTAAATAATATTGCAATAACATTATATGGTAACAGATGGTGACTATACTTATTGTGAGTATCGAGTAATGTATAGAATTATCAAATCACTTCATTGTGCACCTGAAATTAACATAACATATTTCAATAAGAATTATAAAATAAATAAAATAAAATAAAATAAAATAAAATAAAATAAAATAAAATGTCACCAGTTTGCNACAAAACAAATACTATAATCTGCTATAGGTCTTAGCACACATAGTAGTAGGTGGTCAGAGCTTTTTTGTTTGGTTTTTGTAGTTCAACACTTATAATTTTGACTTTTGTGTAAAATACTGAGCTGAGACGTGTCCAACAAGAAATAAGACACTTTCTTACTTAGTCCTTTGGTGGGTCATTTATTTCCCACCATCCAAAAAGGATTTTGCTCTTCCAGCTCAATGAGACCACGGTTCCATAATTCAAGGTACCAGCTTGGTCTAGTATGTGCAAGACAAACACATCGGTCTAAGGTCACTATAATGAGATTACGTTGAAAATGCTGAGATGCGAAAAACAGAAAACAACTTACTGAGTCTTTTAATGTCCTGTGTTTTACTTCATGTTTCATAGTAACTGAAATGATACATCAGTATAACAGTATTATCACCCACAAACACAGAACTTTCATGTTTTTTTCATTTTAGTCTTTTAAAATTCTCTTCACTTACTTTTAATTGATATAATGTGGGAAAGCTGTGTTTTCTATGTTTATACTCTGAAACTCTGGAAGAGAAGGAGGTGAAAAATGTAACAGTCTCACACGTATATCACATAAGGATGTGCGGTGACCAGGTTTTGGCCTTTCTGTACCCTTGCAATACCTAAAATCCCTTTTCCTCCCTGCCTTTGGCCAAAAGAGCAGATGGATAATTACACTCCTCAAAAAATAAATTAAAGGTAGAATTTGGACCAACTGGGCTATTGAAATACAGTGCTAATGGAGGATTTTGGAGAAATGGCCAAATAAGAGTCTCGAATGGCCTTATTTTCCTCCTGGTGACAGTGCTTTCCAGATTAAAAGCTGTTTTCTTTTATTGAAATAGAATAGTGCCAAACATTGAACCTGCTTTGTAAGACATACATCAAGAGAGAAAATATTTCACCACAATGACATGACCTGACATTTTAAAGCAGATAACAAATGACATCTTGTCAATGGCACCAATTTATTATTCTCTCTCTTGTACCTTGGTGCCACAGCAGGATACACATTCCTTTTAATCATGAGACTGTGTTAAACAAATTTTTACCAGCAGAGACTATAAAATGCCCCTCATCGTTTCCAAGTATCCTGACCTCTCAGCTGTCCCCACGATAGCATATAAAGACAAAGGCTATGCTAAATTTTTCATCATTTTATTCCATTTCAGATCCAATTATGTGAGGGTCTTCCATCACTTACATGGGAATATATGCTATAACATGAAGTGCCACACATTAATCAGACTCTTTTTATCCAGCAGACACCAGTGCTAAATCACATTACTCTAAAAAAAGGAACATGAAATGGATGCAAATGTACAAGGAGGGTGCTCTCTTTTGTGCAGTTACAATAGGAGGTGACTTGCATGGGTGGCCGCCCCATCAAGTCCAAGAGACTCTCAAAGTAAATTTTATTTTTCATGTTTTCGACCACATTCTTCCCCAAAAGGACCCTCTTCTGCTACTTGCTTTAATGTCCCTCTGCCAGTTTAGAATCCACCACTTTGAACACTGCCCTGGGCAATGACTTTCTAGTTGAACTGTTGTAACTAATCAGCCTGTAAGCTGAGAAATGGCCAGCTTGACTCTCGCTCAGGCCTCTTTCTCAGCAATGAAAAATCTCCCTTTATTTCAACAGTGTCCTACAAGCGTACAACTAGACTGTGGGTGCTCAATATTTCTGACTAATGACATTAAAATTGTGGATATGAGAGAAGCAGAACAATGCATGTTACTAGGTAATTTTAAAAATATTTGGGATTAATAGCATTTCTTAATAAATTTTAAATTATATTTTGGTTTTAGTTTCAGACACCATCATGAAGATGAGTAGCTTATAATTAGAAAAGACATATATGAAAGGTACACTATAAAGTCCAGTAAATTTCATTTGAAAAAACCGATGGGGAAGATAATTATCTTTGATTACACAAGACAGGATAAGGTTTATAGTTTAAGATAGACATGGATTTAAGTACCACTTTGATGGCTTTCTAATTATCTGTGTTTGGCAAGTTACATAACTTTTTAAAGTCTTGGTTTGTTCCCTTATGAAATGAGGATGATGTTATTATCTATTTCATAGGATCTGGGAGGATTAAATGAGCTAATATCTATAAAGCTTCAGGCACAATGGCTGACAACTCTAACCACTCAATAAATACCCATTTTCATTATTATCATAATGAAATTCAAAGCACGCCTAAAACAAAACAAAATTGTTTCTTTGAATACTTCTAAGGATTGATTGAGAGGAATAATCTCAATTGCTTTATATATGAATTGTGGATTTAGAAGATTTCTCAAAAATATATTTTCCTTAAGAAAGACTTCCATAATAAAGTCTTAGAAGATAGCCTAAGAAACAAGTTAAGATAAAAATTCATAATGATGTAACGAGAAAACAGTGATTAAGATAATTCCACAATATCAAAGGAGGGCACGATCATTCCACTTAAGAACAACAAAAAAGGAAAATTTGTAAGTATTTTAGAATTCCATGCATTTCTAAGAATATTGGGCCAATCTTCTATCTTCCACTCTAAAAATAAATAAGAAATGCATATATCACAACTGACACCAATTGTGGCTCTGAGAGCAGTCAGATCTGATGATTTCATTCATTCTAGATTTCTGCAATGATTTGAAATAATTCTAATTTCTTGATTTTCAATTAAAATTAAGGTATTCAGTTGTACATGAACACATTTTGGGGAGATTACATATAAAACAAGATAAGCAAATATTTCAGACTGCTGTAAAGTAGTCATTTTCTTTTTTTTAATGTTTTTTTAAATTTATTTCTGAGAGAGAGAGAAGGTGCAAGCAGGGGAAGATCAGAGAGAGAGGGCGACACAGAATCTGAAACAGGCTCGAGGCTCTGAGTCAGCTGTCAGCACAGAGCCCGACGCGGGGCTCGAACCCACGAATCGCAAGATCATGACCTGAGCCGAAGTTGGATGCTTAACCGACTGAGCCACTCAGGCGCCCCAAGTAGTCATTTTCTAAATTAGTGTAATATATCTATTATAGTCTAAAAGAAATGAAGATATTCCACATTTATTATTTTGTGAATATAACATTCTTATCCTTTCACTTTTAGTTTTTAGAACAAAAGAGAAATTCTTTAAACCAAATAACTAGTGGCTGTGCACTAAAATAATTTCTTACCTATTTTTAAATTCTATAATTCAGAGTCAAGTGGTCACACATTAGTTAAGTTTTTAAANAATAAAAACATTTAAAAAAAAATAAAAAGTTTCATTTTAACTTGTTGCTTAGGCTATTAATACACTGGAATTTAAAAATGTATTTTAAATTACCCATGGGCACACTTAGCATATTTTGGATTCAAATGATTCTCCCACTAGGAATGTTTACATGGGCAGTATGTACGTGGAATATTTCAGGGTATCTTATTGTTTTTATCAACTGTTGGTTTGGGATGGTTAGCGGCAGTTGTCAGGGTTAATAAGAGTTCATAGATAATGAGACAAGATAGACAAAGGATTAAGGAATAAAGGAAATCACTGAATTTTAATCAGGATACACTTTTCATATTGCATCATCTTACACATCACCCTGAATATACAAAAAAAAAAGCCAAATTCTTTATTTTTAAATGTTAATATCTGTTTCAGTGATGTGATCATTTTTTCTTGTTAATTGGGCTTTGTAACTTAGATTCATTTCTTTATCCTTATTCTTAGAGTTTTAAAAAATATTTATTTATTTTTGTGTGAGAGAGAGAGACACAGAGCAGGAGCAGGGAAGGAGCAGAGAGAGAGGGAGACACAGAATCCTAAGCAGGCTCCAGGGCTCTGAGCTGTCAGCACAGAACCTGACATGGGGCTGGAACCCACAAACCGTGAGATTATGACCTGAGTTGAAGTCTGACACTTAACCGACTGAGCCATTATCCTTATTCTTTATTTCCCTAATATAATTCTATTTCCCTGCTTTCCTTTTTTTCCCTTTCTCTTCCTTCTCATTCTCACTGACACAAAGAGAGTTCAGCTCCACAAAACCTCAAATGTACATAATGCAACAGTCTCTTAGCATCCATCACTGATTTGCTAGTTTTCATTTCAATCCAATGTGACTTATTCTGTCTCTTTTAGTTTTCCTGTTTTTTAATCATCAACGTATTTATATTAAATATAAGCTTCTATTTTGGACTGTGGGACCATAAGAAATATAAGATTCAGGTCTACTTCTCACTGATTAGACCATATGTAATAATAAGATCAATACTAGTATATAAGACTTAATGATAAATGCACATTACATATTATTACAATAGCTGCTTCAAGGAGAGGAGAGTGAGTTGAGCTGGCACTACAGTAAACCTGAAGACTTTGATAATTACAGCGGAGTTGAGAGTCCATTCTGGTAAGAGAGCATGAGCAAAATAAAGGAGCAGATAAATACACACTGTGCAGGAAGAGCACAGACAGCTGACTTCACTGACTGGCACAGTAAATTTGGAGTGATTGACCGGCAGCAAAGCAGGTATAGCCTTAAATACTAAAGTCAGGAAATCCAGCCTTTACTGTACAAGCAATTGAAGTATTTTTGTTAGGGAAGTTACATATACAGAGACTTGTGTTTGGTTGAATTATAGAGAGAAGAATTGGAAGAGGGGATGGTAGATGAGAAGAAAAGAAGTAGCGTTCATTTAGCTTCTTCTGTGGTTTCATTCGGTTCACTGAACATCATCAAGTTATGGAATGACAGTACACACATTATTTTCTGATGGTCCTTTCTCTCCAGGAAATTACAGATTAATGGGACAACAGATACCTTATTTTAATATATAGGTATTTCTTTATAGTCATATATATGTTCCTAAGAGATACAGGAAACACTGTATTTGAAAAATTGTACATTAAAAATAACAGAGCTTAAAGGGAAAAAAGGATTGGGCAGACCACTCAGAGCCTATGTAACTTTGAAAACAGGGTACTACATAAAAGCAATAACAATCTTAACAAAAACAGAAGCACAGCTAAGTCTTCACTGACATGTGCATGAATTAACAAAGCCAGTGGATTCTTTGCTGAGGTTTAACTCCTGCACTTATGCTTCCTTCTAAAGACTGAAAATATTCACTTATTACATGGGATGCCTGGGTGGCTCAGTTGGTTAAGCGTCTGACTTTGGCTCAGGTCATGATCTCACAGTCTGTGGGTTTGAACGCTGCACTGGGCTCTGTGTTGACAGTTCAGAGCCTGGAGTCTGCTTCAGATACTGTGTCTCCCTCTCTCTCTCTCTGTCCCTCCCCTGCTCGCTCTCTGTCTCTGTCTCTCAAAATAAAACAAAGACATAAAAAATTGAAAATGAAAATATTCACCTATTACAGACCAGATACATCAAAATTTAAAAATCTAACCCAAAGTATTTAACACATGAGAAATGTCTTCATAGTTTTGTCATCTCTACTTTCAAATTCCCTAGATTAATGAATACTGTGGAAAGTGCAGCAATTTTTGAATCAACTAAACATTTGCCTAAAATAAGAGTTTCAGCTTTTTCCTTAAGATTTTGATATGTTATATAAATATAATTACAAATAATATGTTATTTGTAATTGTGAGAATGTTTGCTCTCAATCTTTCACAATAAAAATAGGTTTGGAAAAGTTTTGAATGAACCAAAATTATATTGACTCCTGAATTATATTACACCATTCCCATACTTAATCATAAATAAGCTAATTTTCATTAAGTACACATATTGGAGCAGAATAGATTAAAATATAATAAATTTTAAGTAGAGGTTACAAAAGATACCAAGCTATCACAGAGAAAGGGTTGTTTATTTAACTTGATGCCTCTGGGAAGGGATCTGTAAACAAGTGACCTCTTAACTGAGGCTTGAGGAATAAATAAGTAACAGTTGACTGGGTAAAAATGCTGCATTCTCCTGGATGAAGAATGAAGCACAGCAAGAGCGTATAAATTCCTTACTAGCAAAGCTAGTAAGTCATTGGAGCTAATATTGAACACAAGCAATATAGTTCCTAGTGTTCACTTTATGTCACTATGCACATTAGTTTTTCTTATGCCTACTGCTTAGAATACATTTCCTTAGGTCAGGTAAGAAATGGAGAAGGCACTATCAACTGGACAATCATTTAATAACTGAGTTCACTGATTTGATGTAGGGGTGAAAAGAGGAAAACTGGTTACTGGCAAGGGCAACTGACTATTGCGATGACAGTAACAGTAACTGAACTTTGGAATTAAAGAGGAAGAACAGGCCTTGAGAAAAGATGCTAAATTCTCTTTTCAGTATGTTGAAGTTGATGTGCCTGTGGAAGAGTCAAATGAAGAGGTAGAGCTGAGTAACTGAGTCAAGAATTATATATATAAGGCTGGAGCTCAGAGAACTGCTCAAAACTGAACATAAGTCTATAATTGGTAATTGTTTGCAAACAAGTGATTGTTCAAAGTATGAAAACACATGAGATTTCACTCCACAGTAGCTTAGGTCAACACCTAAGCACCAAGCAGAGGAGACTGAGTTCACATAAAAGACTATGAAGTGGGGCACATGGATAACTCAGTTCGTTAAGCATCTGATACTTGATTTCAGCTCAGGTCATGGTCTTGTCACTGGTGAGATCAAGCTCTGTGTCAGGCTCTGTGATGGCTGTAGAGCCTACTTAGATTCATTCTCTCCTTCTCTCTCTGCCCCTCCTCACTCATTCTCAAGAGAGAAAGAAAGAAAGAAAGAAAGAAAGAAAGAAAGAAAGAAAGAAAGAAAGAAAGAAAGAAAGAAAGGAGGGAAGGAAGGAAGGAAGGAAGGAAGGAAGGAAGGGAAAAGAAAGAAAGAGAAAGAATGAAAGAAAGGAAAGAAGGAAGGAAGGAAGGAAGGTAAAGAAAAGAAAGAGAAAGAAAGAAAGAAAAGGAAAGAAAGAAAGAAAGAAAGAAAGAAAGAAAGAAAGAAAGAAAGAAAGAAAGAAAGAAAGAAAGAAAAAGAAAAAACAAAAAAGAAAGGGACAGTTTTAGAAGTCATGGAAGTGAAAAGAAGAGAGAATTCAAGAAGGGATAAGTGGCAATTGTGAATTCAGTAGAGGGGCACATTTTAAAATAGGCAGATCACTGAACACCCAGAGTTAAGTTGAAGGATGGGTAGAGAAGCAAGTCTGATTCCACTAGGCTAAGAAATACAGAATTAAATAAGTATATAGTGTGAAGAAAGAATTCCCTTCAAAATCATTTTTCCTGGAATGGCAAAAGAGGATCAGGATGGTGGCTCAAGTTTCGATCTTGAGGATCAGGTAGGGATATTTTAGGATGAGAAGATTCAAATGTATTTAATGATTAAGGAAAAGAGTAAGTGGATATGGATATATAGGATATAGCAGAGAAAGGGCATTATTAATAGAACAAATTCCTGAATTTGATCGTATGGGAAGTGGTGAAAAGAGGAGGGGAAGGGCTGACATTGAACAAAGGGAGGGAAAACTGTTTGTAAAACTGGAAGCAAGGGAATAAGAAAGGGAAGTAGTTAGATATTGGTTATTGTGTTAGTTAGATATAAGTTATTGGTGTTAAAGTAGGAAGATGAGACCCCTGGCAGCCTCATTGCAACTTTGAAGGCAAAAGTCATGTCTGAGACTAAATGGAAGGAGAACAGGTAAGATGGCTGAGGGAGAATAGTGAAGGCTCAGAATTGTTCTGAAAGTAAAAGGGCAAGGAGAAGCTGGTTAAAACATAATGAATTATTACTGTGAATCTAACTAATCATTGTGATTCCATATTTACAGAACTGAATGATTTTCTTTAGTATTCCTCAACATTGAGATGGTAAATTTTCCTAAGTGGGTATAGTAGGCTTGTGCTATGTTTTCAGATAAATCATTTCAGGATATTGTTACATCAAACTCGTAAGGCAGCTATTTTTAATCTCCATTTTACAGATGACATAACTAAGCTTTAAGTAATGTGTTTAAAATTTGACACCATAATCCAACCCAGGTTCATATGAACCCCCAAATCTATGTTCTTTGTACCACAGCCAGGTATGGAAATGGGAGCAAATAAGTGGAGGAACTAGCTTGGATATAAAGCTAAAAGCAAGAAAGTCTTTGACTTGTTTTACATGGTAGGTGAGAGAGAAAAAGAGGCAATGCTTCTAGTTTTGTTCAGGAGCTTGAAGGAATCGCAGTAACTTGATGTCAGTCAGAGGTATGGCAATGGAATCTGGCTTTAGGGAAAATGGATAATTTGATTTAATATGTTGTGTTTGAGGCTATAAATGAGACATGTGGCTAGAGATACCAGGTAGCAATTTAGGGTTTGAAATAGAAGTCTGAAAGAGATATGGTTAGAAATAAAAATTTGTGCCTCATTTGCCTAAGAGATAACTGAGAGAACAAATGAAAAGGAGGAGAAAGGCTTGAATAAAGTATGCATTTAAAGTTGAATGGTATACATGCAAATTTATGACAGTAAACATATAGGAAAGGGACAGCCAGACTGGTAGGAGGAGAACTATGAGAAGGCTGTGGTGTATGAACCAAAAAAAGAAATCTGTTGTTCAGGAACTGCTCCTCAGAGCCTAAGAACAGAAAATGGTAATTTAGACGTATCCATATTACACTATATATATATTTTTTTTTTTTTAAATTTTTAATGTATATTCACTTTTGAGAGACAGAGTTCGAGCAAGGGAGGGACAGAGAGAGGGAGACACAGAATTCAAAGAAGGCTCCAGACTCTGAGCTGTCAGCAGAGTCTGACGGAGGGCTTGAACTCATGAACTGTGAGAACATGACCTGAGCTGAAGTCAGATGCTTAACTGACTGAGCCACCCAGTCACCCCCATACTACAATGTATGATTACTGACTTCAGAAAGGACAATTTCTAAAAAGAGAGAGGTAGAAGAGAATCTACATTATATGTATTTATATGTAATTATATGTACAATGTATATGTAATTATATGTAGTTATATGTACACTCAATTATGAATGCCACTTACTTACTTTACAGACACATATTCTGATCACAAACTGAAAAATGTAACTTTCAAGTATCACCCTTTATAGTTTCCTTTATAATTTCTGTACCAACCAGCCTGGCAAATTCACCTAGGTTCTGGACGGGTTTTCCTTCATCAGCACAAGTATCTGTAATTCATTTTCTGTTTAATCGAGTCTCATTTTCATTCCCTGTTCTTGGAGCTCTCTTGTTGTTTCTCATCCTTCTTCCATTTCTAAACTCCAAGGGAACCTACCTGCCACCAGTAAAATACCTGAAGAGGAGTGACCCTACCTCATTGTCTCCCAAAGTCCACACTGGTCTTTTTCTCACGAGGTGGACTGTCCTGGTATATAGTTCTCATTGTTGGCACCTCTGTGGCCTTTGTTCTGCTAACTCTCTTGCACTAACCCCAGCCATACCTTGTCCTATAATGTCCAGCCTCTGAAGCTCTAAGAATATCTTCCTGGGCCTGGCTGCCAAAGAATTGTCTGTTCTCCTACGACTTTCTGAGGACTGCAAGCATTAGGTGCTAATGGTTACTCTTACTGCTTTATAAGTAGTTCTTTTCATCACTTCTGTGAGGCTGCTGAATGGCAGTGTAGAAAGGTATTAGTCTCTATGAGCTGAGGATGTGAGCAGAGATAAGGCTGTTACATTGCTTCTCACTTTTTTTTTCTTTCTGCTCCTCTTAACTCAGAATTCTTTATGTGAGGAAAAAAAGACATCTTTTTTTTTCATAAATAGTTTATTGTCAAGTTGGTTTCCATATAATACCCAGTGCTCATCCCAACAAGTGCCCTCCTACATGCCCATCGCCCCCTTGCACTCTCCCCCACCCCCATCAGTTGCCTATTGGTTTTATAGATTGTTTCCTTTGCCATGCAGAAGCTTTTTATCTTGATGAGGTCCCATTGTTCATTTTTGCTTTTGATTCCCCTGCCTTTGGGATGTGTCAAGTAAGAAGCTGCTGTGGTTGAGGTCAAGGAGGTTGTTTCTTGTTTTCTCCTCTAGGGTTTTGATGGTTTCTTATCACACATTCAGATCCTTTATCCATTTTGAGTTTGTGTGTGTGTGTGTGTGTGTGTGTGTGTGAGTATAATACAGTGTGAGAAAATGATCTAGTTTCGTTCTTCTGCATGTTGCTGTCCAGTTCACCCAGCACCGTTTGTTAAAGAGGCTGTTTTTTTCCCATTGGATACTCTTTTCCGCTTTGTCAAAGATTAGTTGGCCATACATTTGTGGGTCCAATTCTGAGTTATCAATTCTATTCCATTGGTCTCTGTGTCTGTTTTTGTGCCAATACCATACTGTCTTGATGATGACAGCTTTGTAGTAGAGGCTAAAGCCTGGGATGGTGATGCCTCCTGTTTTGGTTTTAT
Source organism: Crocuta crocuta (assembly GCF_008692635.1). NCBI lineage: Eukaryota > Metazoa > Chordata > Mammalia > Carnivora > Hyaenidae > Crocuta > Crocuta crocuta. The sequence continues at coordinate 5,867,636 of NW_027529638.1, read as the reverse complement.
TTTTCAATATTACTTTGGCTATTCAGAGTCTTTTGTGATTTCATACAAATTTTAGGATAGTTTGTTCTAGCTTTGAGAAGAATGCTGGTGCAATTTTGATTGGGATTGGACTGAATGTGTAGATTGCTTTGGGTAGTAATGACATTTTAACAATATTTATTCTTCCAATCCATGAGCATGGAATGCTTTTCCATTTCTTTGTGTCTTCTTCAATTTCCTTCATAAGTTTTCTATAGTTTATATCATACAGATCTCATATCTTTGGTTAGGTTTATTCCTAGGTATTTTATAGTTTCTGTTGCAATTATGAATGGGATCAGTTTCTCTCTCTGTTGCTTCATTACTGGTGTATTAAAATGCAAACAATTTCTGTACGTTGATTTTGTACCCTGCATCTTTGCTGAATTAATGAATCAGTTCCAGTAGGCTTCTGGTGGAGTCTGTCAGGTTTTCTATGTACAGTATCATGTCGTCTGCGAACAGTGAAAATTTGACTTCTTCTTTGCCAATTCTGATGCCTTTGATTTCCTTTTGTTGTCTGATGGCTGATGCTAGGACTTCCAGCACTATGTTAAACAACAGTGGTGAGAGTGGACATCCCTGTCGTGTTCCTGATCTTGGGGGAAAGCTCTCAGTTTTTCCCCATTGAGGATGATCTTAGCTGAGGGCTTCTCATAAATGACTTTTATGATGTTTAAGTAAGTTCCTTCTATCCTGACTTTCTCAAGGGTCTTTATTAAGAAGGGATGCTGTATTTTGTCAAGTGCTTTTTCTGCATCTATAGAAAGGATCATATGGTTTCTATCTTTTCTTTTGTAATGTGATGTATCACATTGATTGTTTTGCAAATATTGAACCAGCCCTGTAATCCAGGAATGAATCCCACTTGTTCATGGTGGATAATTCTTTTTATGTGCTGTTGCATTCGATTTGCAAGTATCTTCTTGAGGACTTCTGCATCCGTATGCATCAAGGATATTAGCCTGTAGTTCTCTTTTTTGCTGGGTCTCTGTCTGGCTTGGGAATCAAATTGATGGTGGCTTCGTACAATGAGTCCAGAAGTTTTCCTTCCATTTCTATTTTTTGGAATAGTTTGAAAAGAATGGGTATTAACTCTGATGTAAATGTCTGGTAGAACTCCCCAGGGAAGTCACCTGGCCCAGGGCTCTTATTTGTTGGGAGACTTCTGATAACTGATTCAATTTTTGGGCCTGTTCAGATTTTCTATATCTTCCCATGTTAATTTTGGTAGTGCATGTGTGTTTAGGAATTTGCCCATTTATTCTAAGTTGTCCAGCTTGTTGGCATATAATTTTTCAAAGTATTCCCTGATAATTTCTTGTATTTCTGAGGGATTGGTTGTAATAAGTCCTTTTTCATTCATGATTTTGTCTATTTGAGTGCTCTCTCTTTTCTTTTTGAGAAGCCTGGCTAGAGGTTTGTCAATTTTGTTTATTTTTTCAAAAAACCAACTCTGGTTTCATTGATATGACCAACTGTTTTTTTTTTTTTTTTTAATATACATATTGTTTATTTCTGCTCTGATTTTTATTATTTCCCTTCTCCTACTGGGTTTGGGGAGCTCTTGTTGCTCTCCTAGCTCCTTTTAGGTGCGCTGTTAGATTTTGTACTTGCACTTTTTCTAATTTCTTGAAGTAGGCCTGGAGTGCAGTGTACTTTCCTCTTAGGACTGCCTTTGTCGCATCTCATAGAGTTTGGATTGTTGTATTTTCATTTTCATTTGTTCCCATATATTTTTAAAATTTCTTCTCTAATTGCCTGATTGGCTCATTTGTTCTTTAGTAGGGTGTTCTTTAACCTCCATGGTTTTGGAGGTTTCCAGACTTTTTCCTGTGGTTGATTTCAAGTTTCATAGCATTGTGATCTGAAAGTGTGCATGGTATGATCTTCAATCCTTTTATATTTATTGAGAGCTGCTTTATCACTCTGTATGTGATCTATCTTGAAGAATGTGCCCTGTGCACTTGAGAAGAAAGTGAATTCCATGGCCTCAGGATGTAGAGTTCTAAATACATCTGTCAAATCCATCTGGTCCAATGTGTCATTCAAGTCCTTTGTTTCTTTAGTGATTTTCTGTCTAGTTGATCTATCCATTGCTGCAAGTGACGTATTAAAGTCCCCTGCTATTAGCACATTCTTGTCTATAAGATTGTTTCTGTTTGTGATTAATTGTTTTATGTATTTGGATGCTCCTGGATTTAGTGCATAGACATTGNAATATGGGTTTAGAGTCATTGTTTTCTTTGTAGGATTCATGCTTGTGGTGGTGTCTCTGGTACCTTGTGCTTCTTGCAACACTTCCCTCATAGAGTCCCCCTTAGGATTTCTTTTCTTTTTTAACATTTATTTATTTTTGAGACAGAGAGAGATAGAGCATGAGCTGGGGAAGGGCAGAGAGAGAGGGAGACACAGAATCTGAAACAGGCTCCAGGCTCTGAGCTATCAGCACAGAGCCCAATGTGGGGCTCGAACCCCCAGACTGTGAGACCATGACCTGAGCTGAAGTTGGACACTTAACCGACCAAGCCACCCAGGCGCCCCCCTTCCCTCCTTAGGATTTCTTGTAGGGCTGGTTTAGTGGAGACGAATTCTTTCAATTTTTGCTTATTTGGGAAGATTTTTATCTCTCCTTCTGTTCTGAATGACAGGTTTGCTGGATAGAGGATTCTTGGCTGCATATTTTTTCTGTTCATCACATTGAAGATTTCCTGCCATTCCTTTCTGGCCTGCCAAGTTTCAGTAGATAGGTCTGTAACTATTCTGATAGGTCTCCCTTTGTATGTTCGGGCCCTTTTGTCCCTAGATGCTTTCAGAATTCTCTCTTTGTCCTTATCTTTTGCCAGTTTCACTATGATATGTCATGCAGAATATCGATTCAAGTTGCATCTGAGGGTAGTTCTCTGTGCCTCTTGGATTTCAGTATTTGTTTCTTTCCCCAGAGTCGGGTAGTTCTCAGCTATAATTTGTTCAAGGACTCCTTCAGTGTCTTTCCCTCTGTTTTCCTCTTCTGGAATTCCTATGATATGGATATTGGTCAATTTGACTGTATCACTCAGCTCTCAAACTCTCCTTTTGTGTTCCTGGATCAGTTTATCTTTCTTTTTCTAGGCTTCCTCTTTTTCTATAATCGTGTCTTCTAATTCACCTATTCTCCTCACTGCCTCTTTAATCCATGCATTGGATCCTCCATTTTATTATGCACCTCATTTATACCAGTTTTTAATTCATCACAACTATTTTTAAGCTCCATAGTCTTTGTAGCAATAGCTTCTCTGATGTCTTCCATGCATTTTTCAAGCCCACCCAATTAATTTTATGACTATTGTTCTAAGTTCTTGTTCAGTTATGTTGCCTATATCTGTTTTAAGCAGTTCTTAGGTGTCATTTCTTCCTGGATTTTTTAGAGGAGAGTTCTCCCGTTTCATCATTTTGGTTAGCTGTCTGTCTCTTGTTAGTTTTAAAAGATTCTTATGCACTCTGCACTTGCAAGTGCTGCTGTATTAAAGAAGGCTCATTGACTGTCCAGGGCCTGTCTATTCAGGAAGTGTTCTTTGAATGGTGTCTCTTGATCTCTCTTGTTGTGACTTTGATTATTTTATTTCCCTATTCGTAGTGGTATTTGGGACTCTCCCCCATGTGTACTTTGGCTTGTTTTTTTTCTGTACCCCTGGAAAAGAAAACAGACAGACAAACACACAGGGAACAAAGGCACACATCGCACAGAAAATTCCAACAAACAAGCAAACTGAAAGGCAAAATGAAAAAGAAAAAAAAAAGAAAAAAAGAAAACAAGTAATAAAAATAAAAAGTAAAAAAAAAAAGAAAAAAGAAAAAAACACAAAAGACAAAGGACAGTCTAAAAGCATAAAACCAGGATTCCCAGCTACAAATAAAAAGCAGGGTGTATGTGTGCTGATGGAAGAGCATATACAAGGAGAGAAATGACAGGGTGGGGAGAAAGCAAAATTGGACAATGACCAGGGGGAGAGACAAAGAGGCCCAATTCAGAGAGAGAAAGAGGAGAATATGGTAAGAGGAGAAAGAAATGAAGATAATGTTCAGAGAAACTATATAGCCTGATTACTCCAGACAAAGAGAGATAGAAAAGTAGTGGTGGAGGTGTAGAATATACATCTAGAGAATGGATTAAATGTGACTATTTAAGCAAACTAATGTCCAGAGTGCCCAGTCCAGCAGAGGGGAGGGATACGAATGAGACAAGGGAAAATATATCTGAATAGAAAGAATTGATCTTGAATTAATCACGGCAGTGCATCCATGTTGGTCTTGCCCCGGGTTCCAGTAAACAAGCAGCTTTCTATCGGGGATGGGCATGGTTTGGTGTAAGCAGGTCTTAGTCTCCACTGTGTCCCAGGCCGGGCCGCTCCCTGAGGTCAGACCCTGGTGGTTGTGGGGAGAAAAATGTTGGCACTCAGTCTCTCCTTGAACCAAGCATTGCAAACTACTGTTTTGGGTCCAATCTCCCTGTGCTGCGGCCGGGGCCAAGGTGGGCCGTGTTCTATGTCCCAAGCCACGCCTTGTTTCCAGACTTTAGTCTGCATGCTTTATTGATACTGATATTCCAGATATTGGTCCTCGCCCAAAATATAAACCCGCAGGACGAGTCCTTCTGAGCAGTTTCAAGCCCGCCGCTTCCCCACTGGGATTGAGCCCAGGGAGTGGCGGAGCAGTTGCAGGCAGGGCACTTCCTCTCTGGATCGAGCTGGAGAGCAGAGGAGCAGTTTCTCCTGGCGCTGCTCCTGGTCTCCTGGGACTGGGGCACCCAGCTCAAAGTCAGCATCATAGCTGAAAACCGGATCTCTCTTTGTCCCAAGCTGAGGGTTTTCTCTTCTCCAGGAACAGTTCTTTGAGCAGTTTCAGCCACTCTTTCTTTTCCCCTCAACTCCCCGCAGCTCCCCGCAAAGGGGGCTCCTCCCCTCCGCCCGGTGAAAAGACATAATCTCTCTCTTCATTTCACAGCTTCAATTTCTTTTTTCTTTACATTCACTGAATAGTTTTACAATTAGAAGCTAACGATAAAGGGGGTTTTGTTTGTTTGTGTTTTGCTCCTGGGGCAAAAGCTGGCTTCTTGCCTCTCAGTTAAAAAGTAAGACTGAAATGATTAAATGGAAAAATATATGCTGCTTTTATCTCATGTCGTTAATCTTCCTTATTTATCACATCTTCTTTCAGAATAAAATTTAGGTAGCTTTTATGTATTTAGATAAATTGAAATAAAAAATAGATATTGAGGGAAAAGAGAAACAAGGAAGGCAGAAGAAAACATGAGATGAATTTCAAGTGTGCCATAAAGGCTTCCAAATTTGCTTGAGGCAGGCCACACACTTGACTCTTCAGTTTTGAAGCAAAGAAAAGAGGGCAACATTGGGGAAAACAAAGTTGCCCATTGCCCATAAAAAAGGAAACTAACCTGTTGCTTATAAGAAGCCCAATTATTCCTGGCACAGAGCCCAGAGAAAAATTTCTCCTTTGAGTCCTCACATAAAGGACAGTGTAACATAGTGAACAGTGTCCTCAAAAAATTGATGTAGCAACTACATGGAGGAGTTTTATGGGACTGTTTGTTACAGTCCTTCAGTGAGAGCCTGGGGCACAATGCCAAGGCAAGAGCACGGCTTTCCAAAGGTGTTTCTGTGAGGGATAATATTTGGCATCTAGGTGTCCATTTCTCTGTTCATCAGTCTTAATCCATAGGTTGGTTTTAATAGTTCCTCTAGGGGGATTGAATTACATTTCAGGAAATCTTCCACAGATATTCTCTTAACTAAAGTGTTGATGGATAATGATAATAATTTGTAGTTGGGTTACCTAACAAGTGCTGGGAGCGCTACTTTGTGTTATTGATGAAGAACAGAGCCATACATTTTATTGTTATGTGGCCCAGGAGCAGATCAGCATTTCTAAGGCAGGAGGAGGGGTCTTAGAAGGATCTGGGGTGGATAACTACTCCTTTTCTACTCAGATATATCCTTTGGGAAAAGTTGGTCCCAACTTTCCTCATCAAGTAGTTTGAAGTCAGCTTTAACTCAAGAGATTAAAAATGCCTCTTAATTCTGGCCACAATAATTTTAGCCTGGAAAAAAAGTATATCTTGCATATTTAAGTACTCAGAGCAATTAAAAAACCCAGCATGGCCTCTATAGACCATTTAACCTTGAGCGTGGTAATTTCCAGGCATGGCCTGCAGGATAAATTGGTTGCAAATAATATATAGAAGTAAATAAATGAGTCAAAAATGTGTCTAAAATTAAGCTATATGTCAAACAAGTGTTGCTTTGTATCTAAGAAAAACAATGAAGCTGTTTTTAGTGAGGTTGATTAGCACTTCTTTTTTGGCAGTGATTAAGTAGTAGACCATCCTGGAATTTTAGAATTATAAAAGTAAAATGTATATTAACCAATAAATTTTATATTGCTATTTTGAAAATATAATTATTAAAAAATGGAATTCAATATGCTAAGGCATTTTGTTTCTTTAGCATGGCAATAAAGTTAACATTGAAGACCACCTGTGGTAAAGAATGATTTCCCTCCATCACTGTACACATTTTTTTACATTTTTTATTTATTTTTTAGTTTAGAGAGACAGAGAGTAAGAAAGAATCTTAAGCAGGTTCCATGCTCAGCACAGAGCCTGACGTAGGGCTCCATCCCACCACTCTGGGATCATGATCTGAGCTGAAATCAAGAGTAACTCAACTTACTGAGCCACTTAGATGCCCCTACAGTTTTCTTAAACTAATGGTTAGACCTTAAACTTTGCCAAAGAAGAAAATACTTTATTTTTGACTATTTTATCCATCCCCGACACTCAACACCATGCCTGGTACATAGTTGCTATTAATATCTGAAATAGCTGCTGTTATTACACTCAACATTGTTCTCTGCTATAACAAAAAAAGATAAAAATCTTTTTTTTTACGTTTTTTATCATTGAGAAACAGAGAAAGGCAGATCATGAGTGGGGGAGGAGCAGAGAAACACACACACACAGAAACGGAAGGCTCCAGGCTCTGAGCTGTCAGCACAGAGCCCAACGCAGGGCTCAAACTCACAAACCACACATCATGACCTTAGCAGATGTTGGATGTTTAACTGACTGAGCCACCCAAGTGCCCCCAAAGATAAAAATCTTTAAGAGATATTATAGTTTTTGTGTAAATGTCATACATTTTAAAATACAATATATACTTTTGTATTAATATAGTATCTACTTTTAATCAGTGATGTTTGATTCCTTCTTTAAAAAAGAGGCTATCATGTTTTAATCAAAGGTCTATGATAGTAGGTGGAGGCATGGTATTACCAATATGACATTTTTATAAGGCATATTTTGTTTTCATTATTTTTAATGTTTGTTTATTTTTGAGACAGAGCGTGAGTGTGGGAGGAGCAGAGAGAGAAGGAGACACAGAATCTGGAACAGGCTGCAGGCTCTGAGCTGTCAGCACAGAGTGTAATGCAGGGCTTGAACCCACAAACTACAAGATCATGACCTGAGCTGAAGTTGGACGCCTAACAGACTGAGGCACTCAGGCACCCCTGCTGGCTTTTTTCAAATGAGATTTCTCTAAATAAAAGGTATGAATAAAATAAATAACCTGATTATTATATAACATAGAAACTAAAAAAAATATAGAAAAATATATCGTAATATATTTGAAAGCTTAATATGATGAAACAAAAGCAGCTCCCAAAATTTTGAGGACTGATGTTTCTACATTTGCAGGTTGTTATGGTAATTAAAATGTAGTAAATGCCACTGTTTTTTCATGTTACCATGATGCTTTTGTTAAGTTGATTAAGTGATGAGTATTAGACTAAATATCTTAGCAAGCTTAAAGGACAAAATTAGACCTTGAATTTAAGTTTGAGTTAATTTAGGTTGCTATTTGCTTAGGTTTTGATAATAGTCCACCTAAAATAGCATGACTAATGGGAGATTTTTGTCTCTGAATGATATTCCTGCCTGCACCAACTGTTGAATGTTAAATATGAGATTTGGCAGGTGCAGAGATTTTTAGTCACCTTCAGAAAGCAGTATGTAGACACCCAAGACAAACAGCTTATACACGAACAAAATCAACATCTAAACCATCTGCCAATGCAACAAACACGTCAGTCATCTTTCCATTTGATTGGCAGGATTTCTTGAAATGGATTATTTTAAACATTATTTCTGATCCTAAAACACACACGTGAATACACACATACATGCACAATTTCATTTACCTAGCAGTTGAGTTGGATTTTAGACCAAATTATGAGTATAAAAAATGTCTTTATCTTCTTCCGATTGCTCTTGGATCATGCTCGCTTTGGCAGCAGATACAGTAAAATTGGAACGATACACAGAAGATAAGCATGGCCCCAGTGCAATGATGACACCCATTGCTCTTGTATTACCTGCTCCCCCATTGCCACTTTAGACCCTGCACACTCATCCAAGCACCCGTTATTAACATATTAACTCTTGCATGCTGCTGCAGCAGTGACCAGGACAAGTTAATTCTTGCACTGATTTATCTCCTCTTAGCCAACATATGCTTCTTAGGACTCTGTTTATATGTGATTATATGTAGTAATTAAACCAGGTAAACAAATTCCTGATGATTAACTAATCAGCAATTTACAATTCCTAGCTTAGAAATTATTTGCCTTTATAAAATATGACTTTTCCCTCTCTAAAAGCCTTTAAAGAGTAAGGGTAATTTTCCTAAATGCTTGTTTCTCTTTAGTCTGCTGGGAAATGTTTGGAAAATTGTTAGTCTATTCAGTGCCCTTGGAATTACAGGTGTTAAGCCACATCTCTTTGGCTAACCCCATTTGGAAAACTACTGAAGAATGACTCTGCTATAATTTGGCACTGGTAGCAGAAGGTCAGAGTCTCTGAGACTTGGCCAACTCTGAAATTTCAGGAGGACCTAATTCTTCACTCAACAGACTGAAATTCTTATTCATTCAGTGAGATGCTAGACTGAATTTAACAATGGCAAGAACAAAAAAAAATCAGATGCTAGTCTGAATGTTTAAATTAGGGGCTACTTGAATCAGAGAGAAAACAAAATGGATGTTGACTTGTATCATTTTATATTTTATATTCCACTTTCATGTAAGCTGATACAATTTATTTCTACTTTTAAAAGGAGAGAAATCAGATATGCAGAGTTCTGTAATATTTGTCCTGTCTTTCTTTCAGGATAGAGTATCCAATTATATCTTTTACATAATGCAAAATCTTCACCACCACAGAGAACACATTTTAAATTTATGGCTCAGAGGGATTTCAATCATCTTTGGCATTCAGCACTCAAGGCGTTTCAGATATTTATTCAGAACAGTATAACGGAAAGTACACAACAGATTGTAATTTAAATGCTGTACTTTTTGCAACATATATTTGCAGTAAAAGCTTGGAGAATATGTAAAAAGAAGAATGTATTATGAGTACTGCACATTTTGTCTACATACTTTCATATGGGAATTCTTGCATGTTTCTATTTAACAGACGTTTTCTCTGCACAGCTTTGTGCTAAGTGCGTAGAAGGACAAACATCCGATGTTCTGTTCATATAAGCATGTGCACTACTTCCTGTCCACTTAGGGTATGTGCACCATGGAAATGGTCCAACTGAATTTGGAAATCAGGATCTCTTGTGAGGTTTGTGTCACTTTATTAGAGTGGTGAAGATAGAGGTCAAATTGTATTTGATTTAGGTGATGAGGGACTGAAGAAGTTGGGAAAACAAGGGTGGACAATTTATTTTAAACAATTTGGTGACTAAGAGAAGGAGGGAGACAGTCTCAATTTGAAAGATATGAGAGATTAGGAAAAGTGCGTATGTTCATTTTAAAAAATAAATATGGAAGGAGGAAAACAGTATATTTCTATGGTGAAAGGTAAGAGAGAGGTGGGGCTAGAATATCCAGAAAGACAGAAAATTGATAAAGCAATTCAAAAGGGGGCAAAGTGTCCACATGAAAGTGAGATCCTTAGGAGTTGGAAGCATGGGTGCCCTCAAGGACAGACAAGAACTAGAGAAGGAGATGGCTAGGCATTTTCCCCATTGATGACTTCTTCTATTTTATTTATGAAGTAATAAGAGATCTACTGATGGAGAGACAAAAAGAAATCCTTTAAGAAACTAAAGGAGAGAGAATACCAGAACTGGAATACCAGACACTTTGAGCACAGTAAGCAACTGCTTAAGGATAAATACTTTAGTCACTCAGGAGAATTTGAGAATGGTGGCTATTTTTAATACTGTTCTCACTGGTACTTATCACCACACTCTTTATGAGTCCCACAAATATTTATTGAGCTCAGCCTCTGTGCCTGGAACTATATTAAGGCCAGGTAGGTTTTACAGGACAAGGAAAAAAGATGGCTCTTCAAGCAGCTTTCACTTCTGTTCTGTCAGGTAGCATTAGACCAAGGAAAATTGTTGATTCAACCCATTCTCTTCTTGTGCTGAGCAATATTTCATTGTCATAATATTCCATTTGCTATTTTTTTGACTGCTTCTAAATTTCCTTATACTTTCCTAGGCATGTTATCTGTATTTGGGAAATGGAGAAAGGATCCATAATGATAGCACTCAATTCTTTCTCCTATGCTTTAAAGAGTGTCGGGTTGCTGTTTGCTGTAAATAGCTCTGTCCCAATTTAGCATCATCAGTAATGATTATATTAAGATGATTGTCTCTGTGCAAGAACAGTAACCAGGGTACTAACCACAAAGTTCATTCTGCTAACTCATGAAAACAGTATTCATTTATTTTTAACTTATCAAGCAGTTTTCAAACTGCTTTTCCATGCATATATCACCAAAGATTTTCCTATATTTATAATATTTTCAACCTTCATTTTTCTTTTACTTCACTAGTTTGGAAAATTGTAAGAAATTAAATTGCAAGAATTTAAATTCTGCTATTATGCCGATTTGTTTGTTTATGGCACAAGAATACTTAATAATGGGGATAGCGTTAGCAACTTAAAAATAAAAGTATTTACTAAAATAAAAATAGTTACCTGACAGAAAGTTTTTTTTCTTTAAAGTACTAAAAATTGTAGTGGATATTTAGTGGTTTCCTTCTGTGCAAAGCATCCATCCCCTTCCTTTGCCACTAGGAAGCAGTTATTTAGTTCCACCTCTGGCAGCAGAAAAGAAGCTCTAGATGGCTTTAGTCATTTAGTGTAACTCACACATCCCCACCTCAGTGACTGTCCAATGCGCTTGAAATGAGTTGGTCCAACTAGAATGGGATGCAGGGGTTTTATTCTTTGACTTGACTTTTTACCTGATGGTATGGTGCTTGGATGTGACATGTGACACTGTTGTAGCCTGGTAGATCATGGAAGTGTGGGAAGAGGACAGGCAGAGTTGCCTCACAGAACAGCCGAGTTCAACCCTCCACTGCAGTGAGCAGAGCCTGCCTTATCTCCAGCCATTTGAACCATGTGAGCCAATAAAAAAGCCCTTTACATTTTGCATGACATCTTATTATTACGAAACCCAGTTATGAAAAAGAGCATGGTAGCCTGGCTGGATAGAGTACTCTTGGCTCCAGATTTTTCCTATTCAGCACATTGAATATATCATGCCGCTCCCTTACAGTTTGCCAAGTTTCTGTTGAGAAATCTCCAGCTAGCCTTATGGATTTTCCTCCATAAGTGAAAGACTTTGTCTGTCTTCCTGCTTTTATGACTTTTTCTTTACCACTGTATTTTGCAAATTTAATTGCAATATGTCTTGGTGTTGGCCTACTTTTGTTGATTTTGATGAAAGTTCTCTGCCTCCTGGAACTGGATGTCTGTTTCCTTCCTCAGATTAGGGTAATTTTCTGCTGTTATTTTGAGAAATAAATTTTCTGCTTCCTTTTCTCTCTCTTCTTCTTATGGAACTCCTATAATATGAATGTTATTAAATCTGATGGAGTCACTGAGTTCCCTAAGTCTATTCTCATGTGGCACAATTCATCTTTCCCTTTTTTGTTCACCTTCGTTATTTTCCATTATTTTGTCTCCTAGGTCACTAATTTGTCTGTATACTTCTTCCAGCCTGTTGTGCATTGCAGCAAGCCTATTTCCAATCTTGTTTATTATATTGTTCATTTAAGATTCTTTTTTTAAACTCTTTTATCTCTATAGTTTTCTGAAGCCCAGTGAGTATCCTTATGATTGTTGCTTTAAATTCTCCATCAGGCATGTTACTTACATCTGCTTTGCTTAGATCTCTAGATGTGGCCTTATCTAGTTCTTGCATATGAAATAAATTCCTCCAGGGGTGCCTGAGTGGCTCAGTTGATTAAGCATCTGACTTTGGTTCAGGTCATGATCTCATGGTTTGTGAATTCAGACCCTGCACTGGGCTCTGTGCTAACAGCTTAGAGACTGGAGCCTGTTTCAAGTTTTGTGTGTGTGTCTCTCTCTCCCCCTCTCCAGCTTTCTCTGTCTTTCTCTCTCTCTCAAAAATAAATAACCATTAAAAAATTTAAATAGGAAGGAAATAATTTCCTCTCTCTTGGCATTTGTTTCAGTCTCTATCTCCTTCTCAGTGTTAGAAAAGCCGGTTATGTCTCCTGCTCCTGAAAATAATGGCCTTATGAAAAAGAGTCATGTTGTGTCCAGGGCCTGGTAGTTCAGGGGGTGTCTCAGAATAGAAAGAGAGATAAAGAGTTTCCCAGACAATAAAATCTAAAGAAGTTTGTGACCACTAAACCAGTTGGCAAGAAATATTTAAAGGGAATTCTTTGAGTGCAAAGGAGAGACAAATATGATGAAGACAAGAAAGGATCAGAGAAAATCTCCTGAAGCAATGACAAAACAAGAAATAAAATGGCAATAAATGCATATCTATCAACAATTAACTCAAATGTAAATGTACACTCCAATAAAAGACATGTGGTTGGGGTGCCACGGTGGCTCAGTCGGTTAAGCATCTGGCTCTTGATTTTGGATCAGGTCATGATTCCAGGATCATGGGATTGAGCCTCATGTTGGGCTCTATGTTGAATGTGGAGCCTGCTAAGATTCTCTATCTACCTCTGCCCCTCTCCCCTGCTTCCTTTCTCTCTTTCTAAAAAAAAAAAAATTAAAAATTAAAAAAAGAGTGCCAAAATGGTTAAAACCATAAGATTCATATATATACTGCCTCCAAGAGACATATTTTAGACCTAAAGACACCTACAGATTCAAAATGAGAGGTGGAGAAACACTTATGCAAATGGATGTCAAAAGAAAGCCAGAGTAGCAATACTTATATTGGACTAACTAGACTTTAAAACAAAGACTGTAAGAAGAGACAAAGAAGGATATCTTATAATCATAAAGATACAATTGTAAATATGTATGCACCAAACAGGGAAGCAAACAAATACGTAACAGAATTAATAACAAACATAAAGGAACTAATTGGTAATAACACAGTAACAATAGGGGACTTTAACACACCACTGACATCAAAAAACAGATCATCTAAACAGAATATCAATAAGGAAACAATGGCTTTAAATGACACACTAGACCAAATGGATTTAACAAATACACTTAAACATTCTATCCTAAGACAGCAGAATACATATGTTTTTTTTTCTTCAAATGCACATGCAACATTCTCTAGAATAGAGCATATATTAGGATAGCAAATACCAAAAGACTGAAATTATATATACCATGTACATTTTCTGATAACAATGCGATGAAACTAGAACTCAAGCACAAGAAAAATTTGGAAAGATCACAAATACATGGAGGTTAAACTATATGCTACTAAATATTGAATGGGTCAATCAGAAATTAAAGAATAAATTTAAAAAATACATAGAATCAAATGAAAATACAATGTACAAATCTTTGCGATACAGCAAAAGCTGTTCTGAGAGGGACATATACAGCAATTCAGGAGCAGGAAAAATCTCAAATGAACAACCTAGCCTTTCACCTAAAGGAGCTAGAAAGAGAACAACAAACAAATATAAAGCCAGCAGAAGGAAGGAAATAATACAGATTAGAGCAGAAATAAATAATACAGAAATTTAAAAAATCAATAAAGCAGATCAATGAAGCCACTAGCTGGTTCTTTGAAAAAATTAATAAAATTGAGAAATCTTTAGCCAGATTTGCCAAAAAGAAAAGAGAAAGGACTAAAATAAAATCACAAATGACAGAGGAGAAATAAAAATCAACACCATAAAGATAAAAATTATTATAAGAGAATATTATGAAAAATTACATGCCAATAAATTGAACAACCTGGAAGATATAGAAAAATTCCTACAAAAATATAAACTACTAAAAGCGAAGCAGAAGGAAATAGGAAATTTGACCAGACTAATAGCCTGCAAATAAATTGAGTCAGCAATCATAAAACTCTCAAAAAATAAAATTCCAGGAACATATGGCTTCACTGGTGAATTCTACCAAACGTTTAAAGAAGAGTTAATACCTATTCTATATGTATGTACACACACACACACACATACACACACACTTCTTTATCCATTCATTTATGTGTCCAAGGACACTTGATCTGTTTCCATAATTTGGCAATTGTAGATAATGCTGCTATAAACATAGGGGTGCATGTATCCCTTTGAATTAGTACTTTTGTATTCTTGGAGTAAATATCTACTAGTACAAATGCTTGATCATAGGATAATACTATTATGACTTTTTGAGGAACTCCATACCATTTTCCAGAGTGACAGTACCAGTTTGATTTCTACTAACAGTGCACAAGTGTTCCTCTTTCCACATCCTCACCAACACCTCATTTCTTGTGTTGTTGATTTTAGCCATTCTGACAGATGTGAAGTGATATCTTATTACAGTCTTGATTTCTATTTCTCTGATGATGAGTGATGTTAAGCATCTTTTCATGATTCTGCTGTCTTCTTTGGAAAACGTCTGTTCATATCTTCTGCTGATTTTTAAATTGGATTATTTGTTTTTGGTGGCTGAGTTTTATAAGTTCTTTATATACTTTGGATACTAACACTTTATCTGACATGTGATTTACCAATATTATATCTATACAAAAGATATATATATACGTATATAAGATGTTTATGTATATGTATATATAAATACATACATTCACACAATGGAATATTACTCAGCCATAAAAAAGTGAAATGTCATTTGCAAAGAAATGGATGGGGCTAGAGAGTATTTCGATAAGTGAAATAAGACTGAGAAGGACAAATATATGATTTCACACATATGTGAATTTTAAGAAACAAAATAAATAGGCAAAGGGGAATAAATGAAAGAGAGGCAAACCAAGATTCAGACTCTTAACTATAGAGAACAAATTGATAGTTAACAGAGGGGAAGTGAGTAGGGGATGGATTAAATAGATGATGAGGATAAAGGAGGGCACTTGTGATGAGTACCAGATGTATGGAAGTGCTGAATCAGTATACTGTACACCTGAAACTAATATTACTCTATATGTTAACTAACTGGAATTTAAATGAAAACTTTAAAAGAAGAAACAAAAAGCAGTGCAACAGAAACCACTTGAAGCTAAACACACAGATGAGAAATCCCAGCTCAATGAGATGCTGATGCCGAAACATCTCTGAATCTGTTTTCTTGCATAAGATGGGGGCAATTATGCTATACTGCAGTTATAAAAATTAAAGTAACACTTGTGGAATAACTACTACACAGCAGTACATTTACTGTCACAATGCACTATTAAAAATTCAACATCAAATAAGAGAAATAATTTTCGGTGATTTTTTTGAAGTCTCAACTCATTAAAAGAAGCAGATCTCTACAGATAAGCAGAAGACACTTTAAATAATTTTTTAAATGTTTTATTTATATCTGAGAGAGAGAGGCAGCGTGAGCAGGGGAGAGTCAGAGAAAGAGGGAGACAAAGAATCCAAAGCAGGCTCCAGGCTCTGAGCCAGCTGTCAGCATGGAGCCTGACGCAGGGCTTGAACCCATGAACCATTAGATCATGACCTGAGCCAAAGTCAGATGCTTAACCAACTGAGCCACCCAGGCGGTCCAAGCAGAAGACACTTTAGTTGTATATCCATTAGCACTGGAACTAGTTTTATAATTTTCAACTTGTAATTTCTGAATGAAATCCTTCTTTCTGCCTCCCATCACAATGCATTTTACTAGTTTCTCTGTAGAGCATGTATCTCAATATGCTCATTATATTGTAGGTTTTCTGCAAAAGAAATTAAGACTTCTTCAGCCTAAATTTTTGCTTAATGTACTAACTTCTAACTGTCCCTAGTTACCAGGTGTTGGATCTGGCCCTCTAAACTCATAGCTAAAGCTGTTGTTCTTCCACAAAGTGAATGGAGAATCTGTGACGATCCTATTCCCTCCCCTTTATGGGGTCTTGGAACTGTCTGGAGATTCCTGCAGAATCTAGTCAACTTCTCTTCCATCAGATTCTGGGTACCAGCCTGGGTTAAACTTGAATTTGACATTATCCTTTGAACCTTGCAAAATGACCTGGAGATCACTTCCCCACCCCTTTTCCCAGGACTTATCCATACAGCACAGATATTCAAGGCCAGTACTACTATCCTTCACCTCTCCTTTCCCTTAGGCATGCTATTGAAAGAAGTTGGTGAATTTCATAGTTGAGTTTTTCCAGACTCAGGAAAAAAAGTTAAACTTAGGTAATTATGAAAGTTTTTGGAAAGCTTCAGAATCTTAAACAGATTGGAATACATTCCAATAATTTTTTATTTGATTTTTTTTTTTTTACTTTAAACAATTTTGGCTAACACTGACCCTTACTTATATGCCAGTGATTAGGCTAAGAATTTTATCCTCTTTTTCTTATTCCAAAGAAGGTGTATACTTTGAGGACCCCTGTTTTCATTTCTCTTAGGATTATATTTGGGAGGGTAAGACTCCCACGATATAGAATTTTACTAAATTAAAAAGTGGACAATATTAATATAAAAGTATAGCATTTTTATATTGTTCTTTACATTGTAGGTGGGCAAAATCAGAAGAGGAATAAAAAATAGAGACCTAAATCTAAGAGTTATAATATCTTGTCATTGTGCTCACAGAAAAATAGAAAAACTAAAGGGAAAAGACTCCACAGTTTTAAATATAGCAGCCTATAAATTTTTCATACTGATTATATTTCATTTTAACTTAGGGACTTGTACAAAATCACCTTCTGTTCTCTAAATTGAATTGACAAAATTAATCAGAATTTTCTTCTTCTAGGTTTGTAAATCATGAAGTATCCTTCTTTTGTCCAGTAATCAGCAAATTGTTTTAAGTACAAAATTGAAGGCTGACCCCGAGTTTTCATATCATTTTTGTATCTGCATTTTCCTTGAATGACTAAAGTGTGATATTTCTGTAGTAAGTTGGTTAGGACGTCTCTGAAGATGCAATTAGAATCAGGATTTCTCTTTCTAGTTACTCTAGGAATTCAATTGAAACAGTCTTCTGTGAGAATAATTCTTTTTTCTTTTAAAGGCCTTGCATCTGGGTGATGCTTAGGAACTTAGGAAAACAGAATCCAATGAGAATTGCCTGTGTAATAATGTAAGCTTCATAATGTTCTGGCTGAGAAAACCAAGAAAATTCCATTTCCTGACCTATGGACTCATGGGATGTTCTGAAGATTAATGTGTCTCTTTCTGGGCACATTTAGAGGTACATTTAGAGCACTAAAGAAGTCATTTACTAAATGGTGCCCTTGGGACTTGAAAGAGTTAATGTACCTCTCACAAGGTGAGCAATGTGCTCTCAAATGTATGCAAGGATCAGTACCAAGCTTATAAAGAATTGTGAGAATGTTGGTTAAAAGCAGCTGGTAGTCCGTAGGTCTATTATTTATTACTATAATCTTTAGTCAATATATTTGCTGGTGTTCATTGAGTGCCTTAGGAAAAACAGGCAGATGAGAATAGTCTTACTTTTAAAACTGAAAATATGAGGTGCTATAAACATTGGCCAAGAGAAAATATTGTAAATGTGTAGATCTTATCCAAACAGCTTGGATTTCAAGAGTGAGACAAATTATGGAAGACTAGATCTTCATTCAAAAGTGATTTTTTTTTTCTCAAATTAATGTCAGAATGGTATTGACTCCCTTGCCAATTTTCTTCTGGGAAAAAAATGTATTACTTAAAGGTAGTTCTGAGCAATTTCACAATATGTAACGTTAAGTGATAAAGTAAAAATAGAAAGCTGAATATAAAATATAATCATTTTTTATTAAATATGTAAGACATGACAGCCTAAAGAAATATGGCAAAGTATTCAAATCTTTTACTCTTGGTGATGGGAGTTACAAATTATTGCTTTATTATATTTTTTCTGTTTTCCTTAACCAATTGTAATGAACATGCCTTATAAAGACTTTTCAAGACAATTAAATGTGGAGAAAATGTGAAAACAGGCTAGTGGCAACTTTAACATGTTAAATAGTGTTGCTGTCTTGCTTTCCTTCAACCTGAAGAAAGAGTTTGAGCATTACTCTATGCATGGTCCCTGCCAAAAGGGAATGCTATGCTCTTCTTAGTGGCTATTATAATGAAATGAATTACTTTTCATGGTTCATGTTTCTCAGTTTGGAAACTAGTCACAAATAAGAGAGGAAACTATGTACCTTGAATGATGATGGAACTCAGGATTCCTCCCCCACTTTTCTTCCTAACCTTTTTTACTCTTACTAGGTGATCAAACATATATATTCATGGTTTAAAATGCCAATTTACATGCTAAAAATTCTCAAATATCTATCTTTAGAATAGAACTATTTTTTCTTGTTCTAGTATACAGAAATCTGTATATATGGATATACTTATGACTCAATACAAGATGAAAACAATTTCAACAAAATACAGAAGCTTCCCTACAAGGCCTCCTCTTTTTGTTTCCTTAGAGAGTGACATCACTGTCCTACCACTTTCCTAAAGCAGAAACACTGATGCCATGCTTGACGCATTCCATAAATATTACTCATTCTATAAATATTACTCCTCATGTATTTCTTGTATTTTTTCTTTCTCTTGAACTCACTCTTACAACACTGATCAGGGTTCTCAATCTATCCCACATGAGTTAATGCAATAACCTCTGAAATCATCTCCCATTGTTTGGTCTCCTGTTTCCATATCTGTCATCCACATTAAAGTTGGAGTCACACAGAGTCATATTCAAGCCCATATTTATCTCTGATTCTAAAGCCTAAAATATATTATAATTTTTGTTCCCTATAATAAGGAATTTGGGAAGAGCTTGAACCTTCTGTTTAGAAAAAAAATAAAAATCACAGTCATCCTGTTAAAGATGGTGGGTTGAACTCAGGCATTAGCTTTCATTCCTTCCCCCAAACCCACAAAAATAATATAATAGATATTTATCTTTTGGGCATAAGCTTAAAAGTCCAAATAAAATTTTAAATATATATATCTGGAAGTTGGAAAATGATACCTCATTAAATAGAACTGAGAACATTGAATCCCATGACAGCAAGATTTGAGAAGCAAAAATACATACAGTATCCCCCAAAAGATTAGGATAATCAGCACCAGGTACTTCTGGAAGTAAGAGTCAAGAGACTCTTGACTAGACACCACTCTTGACTCTAGACACCATAATCTAGAGAATTTTTGGAAAGTCTACTTAGGAAAGAGTTAAATGATCTTTTCATTGATTCTGTACCCCCTATGCAGGAATCATCCCTCAGGAAACACTAGATGTTTGTATTAGTTTGCCCAACAACAAAGGATGCACTTCTTAGTGTGGGTGCTCCATGAAAAGTGATATATTTGACTCTTAAAGAAATAATTTAGAAATGCAAAAATATATTGTT
Source organism: Crocuta crocuta (assembly GCF_008692635.1). Lineage (NCBI taxonomy): Eukaryota > Metazoa > Chordata > Mammalia > Carnivora > Hyaenidae > Crocuta > Crocuta crocuta. Next base: position 5,847,772 of record NW_027529638.1, on the reverse strand, counting down.
TCCCCTTACTACACACAATATTAAAAAACAGTAGAAATTAGTAACCATAATATAATGTGACAAATTCTGTTATACACCTATGAATTAAACACAATCAATCTGTATGTTAGGGACCACAGGAAGAGGATTTTTGAGTTCAGTCTTGAAGGGTATCTCTCTTTGTAGAATTTTTATGAAAGGTCGCTAAGCAACCAAAAATATTCAAATTTTAACCAGGCTTGCATAAATAACATTTGCACTTATAATAAAGATCCTGGCTGGTAGATAGCAGGAACAAATATATCATCCACCAAAAACACTTGTACCTTTGGTATAAAGCACATAGAAAACTATGGAGAAGGGATACTGTATTGACCTACTGATGCAGACATTCACTAACTTCATTCAATTCCAATGATCACAATTTAGCTCAAACAATAAAGTTGTTCTAGCCAAAGAAGATGTAAGGAGCTCCAGAAACTGTTCTAATGGTTCAGTACAACTTCATTGTTGACAGTTAGAAACAATACACATAATACAACGTCTTGCCACATCTAATTCCTCAGTGTATCTGGAATTATTTTACTTATTATCAATCATTTCTATTTCATGTCACTATGGCAGATTTTTAATGACATTTTTATGACTTCCTCCCAGATAGACTGTTAGCTCTTCAACAGGAAAGCCAGGAATCATTTATTCTTGTGCCCTCTGCACCTACCAAAATGATTAAACATATGGTGCTCTATAAATGGTGGATGACTAATTTGACACTAATTCCAAAACCGATTTGTTTTCCATTCTTCCTCATGACCAGAAGTCTTTCTTGTCTAGCTTCTCAGATGAAAAGCTAAATTCCCATATTGATGAGAACTGTGCCAGGGCCCTGTTTTAAATATCCCAGGTCCCCAGGGTCTCAGATTCTTGTTCTACTTTCCTTTGTTCTCTGGTAAACTGGAATAGAGATTCGGAATTTTAGCCTTCAAAACTGCTATGATACTTTTATGACAACACTTAATATACTACTGCATCCCTTCATTTATTTCTTGTATTTACATAAGGATGTCACTGAGGCACTGGCGTTAGTTGAATCCCCACTATGTGCTAGTCATCCTTAGGAACTGTATTTGTTTGCTAGGGCTGCAATGTCAAAATTCTACAAAGAGGGAGGCTTAAACAACAGAAATATATTGTCTCATTGTTTGGAGGTGAGAAGTCCAAGATCAAGGTGTTGCAGGATTCGTTCCTTCTGATGGCTGAGAGGGAAGGATCTCTCTTAGCTTGTGGTGGTTTGCAGGCAATCTTTGGGATTCCTTGGCTTATAGATGTATCACCCCAATCTGTGTCTTCGTCTTCCTATGACATTTTCCCTGTGCCTTCACACTGTCATTCTTTGTGCTTTTCTCTGTGCCCAAATTTCCCTTCCTAAAAAAATATTTTTATATTTATTTTTCAGAGACAGAAACAGAGTACAAGTGGGGGAAGGGCAGAGAGAGAGAGAGAGAAAGAGAGAGACAGACAGACAGAATCTGAAGAAAGCTCTAGGCTCTGAGCTGTCAGCACAGAGACCAAGGTGGGATTTGAACTTGAGAGCTATGAGATCATGACCTGAGCTGAAGCTGGCAACTTAACCAACTGAGTCACCCAGGCGCCCTCAAATTTCCCTTTTATAAGATTAGTTACACTGAGATTAGGGCCCAACGTAATGACCTCATTTGAAGACCTCTGGAAAGATCTTATATCTCCAAATAAGGTCACATTCTGTAGTGTAGGAAATCAAATAGCTATGTCCTGTTTAAGGAGATTAAAGGGAACACATTACACTGCTTTCTGGCCCTGCAGAAAATAGTGGACCAGTATCTAGTTAATATGTATAGAGGGGTTGGGTCCTGTCTGTGCTCATGAATTCCATAGACCATGTTATTTAAGGGCTGTCTTACCTTGTTCTCCACCTGCTTGAGGCATCTGCTCTTTTGTAGTTTCAGGAATGCCTTGCTTTTTTGCACACTTTCTGTAAGTTCTTACTGGCACATAATGACTGACATATTGTGCAATGTTTTTCCTATGATGTATGCCTAGTAAATACTGGGGCTTGAGAGCAGCTTGGGGAGACTTCCCTTAGCCTCCCTTTCACGTCTCTTGACTTGTGGAGTCTTGAGTAATCCTTTCTGCTACTCTTGGCTTTGCTGGACAAAGCTGAAAGCCAAACCCACAATTGGTGACCCTAACATGATATGCTGAACCCATAATTGGTGAACCTAATGTGATAAGCTGAACCCACACTGTAGGAGTTCAACATATGAATTTTGGAGTGACACAATTAAGCCGATAACAAAGTCCATTGTCTGAAAAAATTACCCTGAAAGTCTCTGGTGCAAGGACATCACAGGTACAGTTTAGACTGGGATTTTCATGTGAAATTTTGGAATAATTTAAGTGCTATATTATATGCCCATGAGTCCTTACTCATTCATCACCACCAGACTCCAGAAATTTTGTGGTTATAGATAGGATTAGGCCTTCTCATCATGAATTTAGAAGTGCTTTCTCTATAAAAGAAGACAAGCTCAGGAGAAAATATACCAATACCACGGGTTCTCTCAAGTAAATGGCCCAAAGAATCACCCTACAATGAAGCCACCTCAGTTTACTGGCATCACCCAGTGTCACACAGACTGAAGTTCTAATCAGCATTTGGTTTCCTAACTCTTAAATGTGAACAGATAGCCAAAGGTCACTGTACTTTCGGAAATCTTTTAATATCAAAGACGTAAGCTAAAACAAATAAAAAGAATTTCAAACAAAAATATAAAACCTTGGAAGAAAAGGTACATATAAGGGAAATAAAAACTTCAAAAAGTTGTTAGTGGCAGGAGGTGAGGGGAGCTACAAAAAGGTCTTAGGGGGAAAACTGGCCATTGAGAGAATTGTTCAGTATTACAGCTTGGTGGTATATGCATTTTTCCAAAACCCACATAACTGTACATCACAAGGAATAAAGTTTATTGTACATAAACTTAAAAAAAATCACCAGAATGTAAGTGGAATCCAAAAGAGAATATAAACTATAACAAATGAATCTAAATGTATTACATATTAATAGTATCACCATAGTAAAGGACTTGAATTTTGTCCCTTAAAAAATATACATTGAAGTCCTAACCTTGAGTACCTATTAATGTGACCTTATTTGAAAATGGGGTCTTTACAGAGATAATCAGGTCATAATGAGATCATTGGATCTAATGTGTGTGCACACATAGACACACACACACACACAGAAGACAATTTGAAGATATACTCTCACCATATAACCAGAATGATGCGTCTATCAGCCAAGGAACACCAAAGATTGCTGGCAAATACCAACAGCTAGATGAGGCAGAAAGAATTTCTCCCTAGCGCCATCACAGAGAGCATGGCAACTCAGCCACTTTGACTTCAGACTTCTAACTTCAAGAACCATGGGAATTCTCTATGGGAATTTCTGTTGTTTTACTCCATCTAGTTTTTGGCACTTTGTTATGGCAGCCCTAGATAACTAATACAGTAAATTACATTGGAAAATAGCATTTTGAGTGGACTCTATAAAGCTAATAACAATAAAAAAAAATGTGTGCAAATGATGCATTCTAATTAACAAATTTGATTATCAAAGGAGTATGAGTTAGAATTTTGGAACTATTTTACATGTATAGTAGGGCTGAACAAATAAATCAATATATTATAAATAATGTATAGTGAAAGAGTTCTGTTTTGGATAATGATGTCACAGATATAAAAAGAAGAAAGGCTAGATGAACTTGATGAATTTTTTAAATTTTTATGTAAAACATTTTTAATGTTTTATTTATTTTTGAGAGAGAGAGACAGCATGAGCAGGGGAGGGTCAGAGAGAGAGGGAGACACAGAATCTGAAGATGGGCTCCAGGCTCTGAGTTATCTGTTAGCACAGAGCCCGACGCCAGGCTCGAACCCATGAACCATGAGATCATGACCTGAGCTGAAGTTGGACACTTAACCGACTGAGCCACCCAGTCGCCCTCGAACTTGATGAACTAGAATTGGGAGCTATCAATATAAATTAATGCATATATATACATACATATGTATATCTGTGTATACATACATGCAATTAGAAATGAGAAAATAGATGTATACTTGTGTGTGCATGTATGCACATGCTTTACTGTTTATACATATATTTTTAAGATCTATCCACTCAGAGGTTATAGAAACAATTGTAGACTTAGGGCTAAGATTTAGTTTCTATATACCATTATCCAATTAATAAAACCACAGCTCCTCAGAAAAGTGGTAGATTCCAAGGCTCTCAAGAGAAGGTAGTCACAAAATGAGACCAAACCACCTCTGTGCTTTTTTGAGCACTTTGTGTAATTTTTGAACTAAGCATTCAAAAATAGATGTGAATTAATAGGTCACTAAAACCATTCTGAAACAACAGCCAAGACCAAAGCTAGAACTATTAAAGAGAGAGGATAAATAATGATAGTACTGTATTAAAGTCAAGGAAAAAAATATCCTTGAGTCTAGGCTTATATAAGTAAATAATTAAATAAGAAGTAGAAGACACATCTATTCCTTACAAAATGACTTCAATTAACAGGTGTAGAAGTCATGTGAAAAATAGAGATCAGAATTAGACACTGAGCAATATGCACCAATGGCAACGGACACTAAAATGAAGGTGCAAAGGAGATGAAACAGGATATTGCAGTCTCATGAACCCCCTCTGAAATAATTATTCATTGAAAAAGTAAAAAAAGTACTTTTACCGTGGATAAAACACAGACATCACACTATTTAAGTGATCAATGTAAACATCATCAGTAGTAAGACACCTATCAACATCATGATCTCTGATACAATAAATTGAGAAATTCACATACCTTAATAGTTTTCTTCAAAATCTGTAACTTTAATCTAATCATGGGAAAACATCACACAAACCCATATTGAATGAAATATCATAAAACAATTGATCAATACTCTTTAAAAGTAAGGTCATGAAAGACAAGGAAAGACTAAGTAGCTGTCACAGACTGAAAGAAACTAAGTAGACATGATAATCAACTGCAATGTAGATTCCTGGAAGAGATAAAGGCATTAGAGAAAAAAAAACCTGGTAAAATCTGAGTCTGTAGTTTAGTTTATAGTATTTTATCAAGGTTAATTTTTTGTTTTGTTTTGATTATTGTGCAATGGTTATACAGGTGTTAGCATTTCAGGGGAATAAGTGTGTATATGAGAACATGATTAATATTATAACATTTTGTAAATTTACAAAAAAACAAAAGAAAAAGAAAGCTAATGATAGTCTCAGAGAGATAAGAAAATACCTTGATCCATGAAACAAAGGCATAATGCTATAAAAATAGCACTTATGGAACAATCATTACCTGTTGCAAATTAAAATGATCAGAATAGAAAGACTCAGTAAAAGTGTTTATAGATTAAGTTGAAAAAATTTCCTAGATGATAGAAAGTTAATCAAAAAGAAAATAGTAAGGGAAAAGAAAATTGGAAGAGGACATCAAAAGAGCAGGCATACAAGAGGGAAGAGAGAGTAAGAAATTATGAAATTATTAACAAAGTGATTTGCGAAAAAATCCTAATTAAAAGACCCACAGACAACTTTATTTGTTTATATCAGTATGGTTTCATAGATATTTATTTTATTTATTGAATTATAACTTAATGCCACTGCATTGGATAAAAATAGATTTATAAAGATACATTTGGGAGGGGGCATAATGGCGGAGAAGTAAGGAGCTCCGTACTTGCACTCGCGCCCATACATCACACGGAAAAGATCTGAAGCCATTGGAAACCTTACAAAACCTGAGAGATTNAAACTAATTTGACAATAAACTATTTGTAAAAAAAAATACATTTGTGTGAAATTTCAGAACAAAGACAAGAAAAGGTTTCCAGAAAGAGAAAAAAGGATCTTACTATAAAATTCAAAGATATAAGAACTTTTTATTCTTATTGGACTATGTTTTTAGCAGCATTGAAAGCTAATCATATTTTTAGCATAAAATATTTTAAATTAGAATTTAAACAAGCTATACTATCATTCAAATGTGAAGGCAAAGTATAGACATTTTTGTATATAATGTATTTTGTATACAAACATGTACCTCCAAAGCACTTGTTTTAGAAACCATGAGACGATGCAGGTTTTTAAATCATGGGAGTAAACCTGGAAGTAAACCATGGAAGTCACGGGTTTAAGCACAAAGCAACAGCAAAAAAAGCTTAGGATGAAAAAGTGTATTTCTTTCCTACCCTCAAAACAAGAGGCTTTGGAATATGAAAATTCATAGAATACAGAATGCATTTAGTATATTAATAAAAGAATTGTACAACTGGAAAAGAATAGGAGAATAAAATAGTGACAGGTATATGGAAAACCAAGCAGAAAAATAGAGGTAATCATTAATCTAAAGAAAACAAAAGTTCTGTAGTAAAGGAAGAGTTCTTCATAGATTATTATATGACTCAGCTGTGAATAGCACAGGGTTATATAAAGATGAATACGGAATAGATCGAATATTGCTCTGTGTATATTGGGAAATTAGAAGCATGGATATGTGATGTAGATGTAGCTGTATGACAGAAAGCTAAATCCTAAATTTCCATTATGACAGTCCAATGACAATTTCTACAATGTTATAATATAGAAATAAAAATAAATTGTGAGGTATATAAAAGTATGAAGGAAAATACCAAAAGAATAAATTCTAAGTCAAAATGAGTAGTCTCTAAGGCATAATAAGACAACCCATTTGTAGAGTTTCATGAATCTTTAAACCATGTTTATGAACAATCTTCATAAATATTGAAAGGCAATATAAAAAAAGAAATAACTAATCCCCCCCCCCGCCAAATTCCAAAGCTACTGAAATTATTTTGGTTAATAGTAAGAGAACACTTATTATGTGCTAGGTGATATTCTAAGTATTTCACATTTATCAATTCAATGCCCTTAAAGGTTATTCCCATTTAATGAATGTGACACTATGTTCAAAAAAATTAAGCTTTAGTCCCAAAGCTATACACAATGAAATGGCAGGGACAGAGTCTAAATCCAGTCCATCAGTCTCTGGAGCATGTATCCTTTAATAGAAATATCCCAGGATCTCACACATGATAAAAAAAATCTATGAAGGGAATATGCAATCATGTGGACAGGTCCCTGGAGGTGATGCAAGAACATCTGGGTTTACATTTGGACTGTGCCACTTACCAACCATGAAGCTTTAGACAAGTCAATTAATTTCTGTGGATTTTAGCTTTCTCATCTGTACTGAGAATAACTTCTGAGTGCTATATTAGCATGTAATAAGATGACGTAGAGTCAAGAATAGGAAACAACTGATATAAAGCCTACATAGAGAATTGCATATAACAGGTACTCAGTAAATACGGACTTGAATTAAACAGCTTACTGAAATGGATATGAAGTTCAATTATGTGAGTGCACCTATGATTCTTAATTCTACCTATAGCTTCTTCAGGATTTCTAAGGAAAAGTCACAGACACTCCAAGGATAGCTAAATCACACATATCTTTTGATAATTTTAAGTCTAAATTTCCTTATACATGTATTATTTTTCCAGAATCAAGCCAAGATAATTATTAGTAAACCACCATGACATCCTTGACATTTTTTTTTAAAATGCTCCTTTTCCAAAAATAGTTTGTTAAGTGAAATTAATTCATGCGTCTGACTTAATTACACTTGTTAAAATTATTCTCTTGGGTTGTTCTGCATGAATAATAAGTTTAGTCAATACTTTTACACTTCAGAGATGAAATTTTGACACCTTTAAAATAAATTCGCTTCTAAAAAGTAAGAATCTACAAAACTTAATTGTAAAAAGAGCAGGTTTAAAGCATCAAGGCTAAGACATTTTCATTGTCCCTGAACATTTCCCAAGGGTCCACAGAAACATTTGGCTTCAGGATATTAATAGTTGTTATGAGAAAAAGGTGTTCTGTGATGATAAAATATTTGGAAAATGATGAGTTAAAGTAAGTTAGGTTTCTTTTCTGAGAAACTTTTCAGAGCCTCTAATGTCGGAGCTTGTGCTTGAATCTCTAATGAGAAATGAAATGTGCACTGTTTTCCAAAATTAATTCGACCATAACATTTTTTAATGTTCTTTTGGTCTTTCTTTGTTGTTTCTGAAGCTTCCATGAGACACAATTTTCTCTCAGAAGACACTTCAGAAACTAAAGGCCTAACTAATAGAAGTAAAAAGGTTGATGCCTGGTGGCTTAGTTTTTAATTTTATGTTTTATTTTCAGTCCTTTCTTACCTACTTCCTATTCCATAAAGTTGACATTTCTCTCCAGAAGTCAAGTGAACAAGGTTTTTTGCCTAATTACTCCTTATAACTTATTTTTAGTATTTTATACCAACAGAAAGAAAAAAACTAAATAAATTCAGAAACCTAATGTGTAAATGATTTGACATGTGGTTTATCTAAAACTCAATTAACATGAAACAACAACTTTTACCAAGAAAAATTATTCTTACTTTTGAAATTAGAAATATAAACCAAGTTAGTATTGAATAATGGTTTATACTGAAGTTAATTGAAGTTAGGGCTGGAATCAGATTTGAGCACATAGCTCTCCCAGATTTAGTTTTGCAAGTGTTACAAAACAGAGAAGCAAGTCTGGCAAGTTTTCTAATTTGGGTAGTGGAAGTTTGGGGGATTTTTCCTAAGAATATTTTATTTTTAGAGAATAAAATGAAAAATAGAGATACAATTAGTTTCTAGAAAATCAAATTTGTACAAAACTATTTTAGTTCATATATTAAATAAAAAATTAATTATGAGAAACTTGATTTAAAAATTTAGTAATGAATTCCTAACCTTATCACTTTCCAACTTCTGAAATATGGAGACCAAGAAAAAATTATCAAGGTTGTATTTTCTATATCAATTGCCATAACAAATTATTACTATATTTAGAAGTATATTTGATTTTAAATATATACAAGAGGATAATCTGGATCATTTATGGTAAGGAAAATATTTTAAATGGGCTATTTGGGTAAGTGAATTAATAAATTAGATAGTATTTATAAAATGAGCACTAAATCTGCTCAAAACATCTATCAAATCCAGAGATGTCTTGAAAAGATTCACTAGGTAAAGAGTCACCCCACACATCTAGCCTAGTCTCTGTTCTTCTGAGTTCCCTTTCTGCAGCATCAAAGATTGGCATCAGTTATTGACAGCAATGTTTTCCTTTGTCTTAGTGACATTATAATCTACTCCACAGACTATCTTCCTTTTTTTCTCTGGGTGAAGTAGAAATAACCTTGACCATCAAAGTTTGGAGAGAAGTCCATCTCTCTCATGCCAAGAGTAGCCACAGATCTATCCTGTTCTATGGTGAAGCTAGAACAGAAATCCCTAGGGAAGGTGCTAGGTTTCCAGTGCCTGCAAGACATACTGGTTTTTGGGCCTCTGTGATATATGTAGCAACAACAATATTTACACTTCACATTTTCTTCATAAAGATTCTCTGGGGCACCTGGGTGGCTTAGTTGGTTAAGCGTCCGACTTTCGCTTAGGTCATGATCTCGCAGTTCGTGGGTTCGAGCCCCGCATTGGGCTCTGTGCCGACTGCCAGCTCGGAGCCTGGAGCCAATTTCAGAGTCTGTATCTCCCTCTCTCTCTGACCCTCCCCTGCTCATGCTGTCTGTCTGTCTGTCTGTCTCTGTCTCTCTCTCTCCGAGAAATAAATAAAAAAAATATATAAAAAAAAGATTCTCTTTGTGGCAAAAAGGGAGAACATTTTATAATTCCTATTTAATTCTTTCTAATATATAATATTCATGGAAATGAAAAGTTGTAATGGGTCTCTGATTTTAACCTCATGCATATAAACGTCTTGACAATTTTCCTCTATGCAGAAAATATATCCTTCAACAAGTACTGTGCATGCATCTTATTTCTTCACAATTAAAGTTTAACTAAAAGCAAAAAGCTACTAATGCATGGCTAATTTTACAATGAAAGCAGATGTTGTTGTTAGAAGAACATCTTCCATTGTTAGCCTCTGGCTTCAGTGACTGCCATCCAAAGAATGAGGAGGAAGAAACAATTTGGAGAGCAAGAGATGCTGTTTGCTAGGGGCACAGAACACAACAGACAGTCAGAAGTCATTAAATTACAAGTGCCTGTAAGTGTGACAAATAATCTATCTTTTTAGTGTATTTCAATTACAGATTACCTTTTATAAACATCATTTCTCATCATGGAATTAAAATATTTAGGAATTTTTTTTAAATGTCATAATCTTACCTAACTGATATAATTTAACCTACATTTATAGTTTTATTTAAAGTCTTTGGTTGGCATTTTTTCCATTTAACTAGAAAGCAGAAAGACTAGTAGATAGGGTCATAAATGTAAAATAACGGACAACAATCTTGGGATTTGTTTTACTTTGTATATGTGAGAACAGAAAATACTTGAATATATGTCCCCCTGCATATATAAAAGACTTAAAATTCAGTCTTATGACTGGGTATTATTCAGGATGGTTCATACTTTATTGGCTAAAAAATCCTATTTAATTATGCATAAAATAAGGAAAATATCTGATTTATATATTTCTGTGGCCTACTGCAAAATATGGCCACAGATCATTTCTATATCTGTACATGTTTCCTTGCAACGTGACTAGTACTTTTCCATCAAGTGGTAGAGTCTATTTCCACTCCTTCTGAGTCCGAGCTCACCCTGAGATATTCTTTACCAACAATATGTGGTAGAATTGATACTGTGCAACTTCTGGGTCCAGGCCTCAAGATTAGTTGCAGATTCTTCTCTATCCCTTTTAACACATCCTAACCCTGCAAAGAAGCTTGAGATAAGTTCCTAGAGGGCAGGAGGTCACTGGAAAGGGAGACCCAACCAACAAGGCATTAGATGCCCAATGTGTGTAGGGTTTTGGATGGACCATCTGGCCTTACTGGAGGCACCAGATAATGGCAGCTAAATATATGACTTAGGTGAGACAAACAAAAGTACACCAACTTAACCCAACCCAATTGCCAATTCACAGAATCATGAACAAATAAAGAGCTGTCACTTTAAGCCACTACATTCTGGGATTGTTTGTTTTGTAACAATAGATTACTAAGACAACAGCATTCTATCAAGGAATTAATATATACAATCGCTTACAATCACTTGAAGGGAAGATACTATCCTTACTACTCTTTACATAATTTATAAACTGTGTATTTATGACACTCTAGAATCCATTAAAAATATTGCATCAGCTAATATCATGTGTTGGGTACCATTCTAAAATCATTTTCTGAATGGTTCTCATTACGAACTCTTTTTCTGGTTTCCTTTTCTACAAAAAAGTTTTCTTCATATTGAATTTGTGCAGTTTGACTTTCTTCTGGCCAAATAAATTGTTCTGAGCTCTCTTTAATAGATTTCATGATATTTCTGCAGAATGTGTTTTAGGGTCATTTGGGACAGTCTTGTTTTCTTTGGATGTGGTGCCTACAATTCTTAGTTCAGTGTCATTGACATTCTGTCATCAACTTTATTGTTTAAACTGTGAAATCTCATTGAGTATAGGATCAGCCACAGAAGAATACTCCTTGGTCCTCTCCCTTCAGCAGATGCAGCTGCGTTTATGACAAGAGTCCTTGGCCACCCCTGCCCTGTCTCCATCAAGGATAGTTCCTGCAGGGCACACTGCTCAGATATGATAAAAAAGATATTGTTCTAAAACGATTGTGCCTCAGATAAACAGAGCCTCACATCAATATAGATATTTAGCACAAACACCTTACCGAATCCCCTTTAGTGGTCTTCAAATGATCTTGGGTGGACTTCTTGGTCTACAACATGGATACCTTTTACTCCTAGATAACCCTCTACTAAGCCAGATATGACTCCATGAATCATATCTCTTGGCTAGGGATGATGACTACAATCATATTCAAGTATGTGTGACTCCGATGATTTATATTGCTAGGTCCTTCCCAGAACTTTTTTGTACTATCCAGACAAAATTTCTATTTGTTCTTTCTTTGCAGCATGACTAGAGCAGCTAAATCAAATAACTGCTCCCTTGGAAGCAGCTGATTTAGTCTCAAGGATCATATATTAATTAGGATCCCAGAAGGAGATAGGTTACACACCCAAAGGGATAATTGAGAAGAATTTAATAAAAGATGCCTTTCAGAGCTGGGGATAAGATAAAGCTATTGCTGTTCCTGGGACTGAAGTGACAAGTGGAGGGGTGCCTGGGTGGCTCAGTCGGTTAAGCGTCTGACTTCAGCTCGGGTCATGATCTCAGGGTTTGTGGGTTCAAGCCCCGCATCGGGCTCTGTGCTGACAGCTCAGAGCCTGGATCCTGTTTCAGATTCTATATCTCCCTCTCTCTTTGATCCTCACCTGCTCACGCTTTCTCTCTCTCTCAGAAATAAATAAAAAAACATAAAAAAAATAAATAAAAAATGAAGTGACAAGTGGAGGGTGTGGCCTTATATTACTGGACAAGAGCTGCAGTCATAGAAAGTGAGCCACTGCCAAAACAGTAGTTTTTCACAAAGAAGGAATGTGTTTGAATACATATCCCAGATTCTCCTTCCTCCAGACTTCTCATGTCCAGCTGATTTCTTCATTTTGACAAATCCAACTAGAAGCCAGAGAAAAAGGCAGTCCTGGACTCTTAAAACACAGAGTATGGCAGATAAGGATGCAATGGATATGGAGAAACAGAACAAAGACACTCAAGTCCTACTCCAGAACAAGATGTCCTTTCTTTGTACCAAATATGAAGTGTTACCAGGGAAGTTAACTTTATTGTACACACCCAATAAATACATCAAAATAAAACCCTTGCTAGACTTGCTTTTCCTTAACCAGAGAAGTGTGGTGATAAAGCACAGGCTTTGAATATCAGGCAAGTTTGCTTTAAATCCTGGAATCATCACTTCCTAGATATATAACCTTGAGAAAAGACTTAATTTTCTGTTTCTTTGTTTCTTTATCTATAAAATGGAGATATTTAGGGGTGCCTGGGTGGCTCAGTCGGCTAAGCGTATGACTTTGGCTCAGGTCATGATTTCACGGTTCGTGGGTTCGAGCCCCAGATGGGTTCGTGGGTTCGAGCTGTGCGACAGCTCAGAGCCTGGAGGCTGCTTCAGATTCCGTGTCTCAGTCTCTCTTTGTCCCTTCCCTGATCATGTTCTGTCTCTATCTCTCAAAAATGAGTAAATGTTAAAAAATAAAAATTAAAATGGAGATATCTATACCTATTGTATAGAATTATTATAAAGATTAAACAGGATAGTTATACAAACTTTAGAATATGCTCAGAATTTTGTAAACTCTAAATAACTGAGCTCTTTTTTTCATTGAAAGCTATTAGGGTTGATAATCTTAATTATTACTTTTTCTCATTTAATGACCAGGATTGTTCCTGAATGTGTGGGTCTCTGGACCCCTGCATCTACTGATAATGTTTTTTCAAAGACTGACTCCATTTTTAAAAATTAATAAAAAATTGTTGATACAGTTAATAGCAATTTAAAAACAAAATTAGTTTTAACCTATTATTAATTTAATAATATTAAGATTATGATTATAATTATCTATTAATAATAAGATGGAATATCTGGTAAATTGATTGCCAGCTTACAGAAAAGCTTAGGATTTGAGTCCTAGGTCAATATAGATTAAATTCATTACTCATGAGAATTACTCAGTGTGTTTAATTAAAATTCTTATTGCGGAGTCCATAAGTGGAGGTGATTGGAGCAATCCACATATTAGTGAGATTATATATACAGGGACTGGAGATGTATTAGAGACACTACCAAGAAACTGACCTAAAGCATTTATTGCACTGAAAGTTTTTACATTTGAATTTTTAATAAAATGAATTCACATTAGTATGGATGGTATTTCTACTATCACAACTTCAATAGGATATTACTTTCTTTTTTTTGTCTTTTGAACATTTGGGATGAAATACAGTTTTGAAAATCTTTCTTATCACTTTCACATGCTACACTTTATGATAAGCTCTCATGGGCGTTATTTAATAGGGAATAAATGATATAGAATACAAGCCATAGACGAGTCTGGGATTGGAACAAAGAAATGATGGTCCAAAATGTGCACTTCAAAATGTCACTAGAGGGTTAAATGATGATTTATAAATACAGCCAAACTTTCAACCTCTAAGAAAATCTGGGAAACACATTTATCTAAACCAATAAATAGTAATTTCTTCAGGATACTTTCAAATGCTATTTTTTTAAAAACTAATTCCTCAGAGAAAACAAGTTGTATAGCTTGTGATATTACTCTAGCAAAATGATTTCCATAAATAAAGCAAGATGCAATGGAAAAAAAAACATATATAAAGATTAATGCACCAGAATTTTAGGCATATAGTGCCTAACTATAATTTCTAACCCCAAAGTTATTGGAAAGAAAACCTCTCTTATGGAAATAGGCAACAAATTCCAAACTATCTGGGCAGCACAAGCAATTTACTTTCCCTTGACTTAAAGAATTGTTGTTTTATGGCCATTTTCCTCAAGTTTATTGATTTTATATGCAGTTTGTACAATGACATAATGCATTTGGGCTTCATGCGCAGAGATAGAAAGGATAACTAACATTTGTGTCATCTGTCAACCCAAAGTAATCAATGGGACCTGGTCTCCACTTAGAAGTGCAAAACATCAAGGGCCAAGTCTCTTCAATCAAAGTGCCTTGAGGACAGGAAAGGTAAGGATGTTGCAGAAGAGAAAAAAAAAAAAAGAAAAAAATACTAATGTTAAATGTTTGTCAGAAAATAAAATCATGTGTAAGTTTTATGGCATCTTTTGTCAAATGCTGCTTAGTGGCATTGTAAATGCTTAGTCCTTTGGGTGTTAATGCTTGCTCTATCCACTATGAAAAAATGTGGGTTCCTTAATAATTTCCAGACATTATTAATGTGTATTTGAGGAATATGGATCAACCTTATCAGAACATAATTAGGAAGGAAAATTTGCTGCCACATCAAAGTCTTGTAATACTTTAATAAATTAAAATAACAAAAATTTTAATAGAATTTTGTTTCACTTACATATATCTATGTACCCATTCATTACTATCAGCAAAAAAATAAATAATGAAATATTGAGTAGAAATTTATAATACTCAGAGGTAGACCTAAGCAAAATTCTAGAGTAGGTGAAACCATTCTTTCTTCTTTCTAACCTTTCTTTGTCTTTGCTTTTCTTCCACAGCTCCAACAACTATGCCCAGTAACCAGTGGTCTTGTGTAATTCTATCGTTGCCTTCTTGTTATAGACTGAATGTTTGTGTCATTCCAAAATTTACTTGCTGAAGTCCTCACCTTCAATATGATGATATTAGGTGGTGGGACCTTTGGAGGTGATCAGATCCTGAGGGTGGAGCCCTCATGAATGGGATTAGTGCCCTTATAAGAGGGACTACAGACCACCATTTATGAGGAAACTGGGCCTCACTGAACTCCAAATCTGCCTGCACCTTGACCTTGGACTTCCTAGTCTCTAGAGCTTTGAGAAATTTTTATTGTTTAAGCCACTCGGTCTATGGTACTTTTGTTATACCAGCCTGGAAACACTAAGACACCCCTCACAAACTGAACTAGCATTGGATTTCTACTGCATTGTAAGCAGCTTGCTCTACCCTAACTCTTCTCAAAGAATTCGATTCTCCTTGTAGCCACCACGAGTAGGCAGGGAACATCTCGACCACATTGCTCCAGGGTTAAACAACGGCAGCACTGAGGAACTTTGATTTAATCAGACCTAATGGACACAGAGTGATTTGTAACTCATGATTTATGTAGCCTGCTAAAGAGCAGGTTCAGTCAGATCCCTATCTCAGAAATTTGAAGCAATAGGTAGAGAGGAGAGAGTTACAGTGAAAGGTATGCATGCTTGAGTTAAAGAAAAAAAGAGACAAAGCAGAGTAAGTACAGCAGTGGCAAATATGAGTCATTGTGCATGAGAGGTTATGAAGGGGAAAAACCTCAGAGGAAACCAGTTAAGAGAGAGATGAATGGGATAGACTCACGGAAAGCAAAGCACTAAGAGAAATCCTATGACCCCAGAGAAGTGACAGAAGAGCTTTAATCCTTCATGTTTCCATTTCTAGTTTCTATTCACATGAGGCCTGGCTCTGATTATTGCCTGGCCTTTTGAGATCCATGAACTTGCTGTATTTAGAAAATGTCATTCCTTTTTTCTGAAGTTATTTTGATTGAATCTTTGCTACTTGTTACCAATTTATTCCATATATTATTCACCAAATTAATTTGGAAAACAAAAATTGTTGCACTTGTAAAGCATTTTCTAATTCATCAAGATTTTCATAAGCATTATCTTTTTTATCCTTACAACAGGAATGTGAGGTAAGCAGGACAGGTATTGATATCTTCAATTAAAATGAGAAAATGGAATTTCTGAAAGCTGTAGTAATTATACAGACTCCCAGGACTTATAGGAGTAATAGGGCTGGCATTTTGAATTTGCTTTGATTTTTTCAGTGAATTATACCAGAACACACACACACACACACACACACACACACACACACACCAGGATTTCTATGTCATTTCATCCTTTATTTTTAAAATACAAACTTTGATCACAGTTATAAACATAAAACTTCTTTCTAGCTCTTCTGTCATCTTCTCTGAAACAAAACAAAACAAAACTCAGATTCCTTTTTAAACTTCTGATAATATCCACATACCATTACTCTGGTCTTCCACATTATTTCTCAGTTTTCTCTCTTCCTGTTCTAACTTGCCTTGCAGGTATATACTGTGGCCATGGCTATTGAAAGCAGCAAGTTTACTGGCAGTGGTTATTGAGGATCCTGCTGTGATATGGAAACCACCATTTATAGTTGCACCAATACTGCTGATGCTCTATGGAAATTCTGATATCCATAGTCATTCTATAGATAATTTCATGGTAGCTGCCAGAGTCCCAAGTAGACATCTACCAAGGTCAAAATGCTCTGAAGATGCCAATGCCAGTGACCAATACAAACACCACTGTCAGTGCCATTTTGAGGTTCTGCTGGGGACTCTATCACAGCAAGACTGCTGGTTCTTCTTCAGCATCTTAAAGAAAATTTTAGTGAAATGACCGATGAAGCGCACATCCCAGGCTCAAGCAAAGAACACTGTGACACAAGGGAACTCCTTCACCTCTAGAAATAGCCTTATGTCATTCAGGTGCAATTTGAGCAAATCGTAAGTTACTGTCATTCACCCATTCATTCATTCATTCATTCATTCAACAAATGCTTATCAAACACTTATATGTTGTTCGTGATGTGGTGAAACAACAAATCAAACAGATCCATTCCTTGAATCGGTTGCATTTAAATTCTAGAATAACAAATTCTGCTGGCTCACTATTTCTTTTCCTGGAACAGAGTTGTTTGTATCCACCATATAAATTTATAACCTGGGGAATCCAGGTTAAATCTATAGAAACATCTTTACAGATCTGGGTGTTTCTGGTAGCAGAAGCACTTTCTCCTTTCCTTTTCAAACTCCGGAAGGAAAATATGTCATAGGAACTTCTCATACAAATAATATAAGCAGTAATTCAGGATACATCTTTGGGGCAGTTAGAGGATTTGCATTTACCACGTTCTCTTCAGAGTAGACACAGTTAAGATGCCTCATAGTGCATTAAGATTGTTAGTGAACAGTCTCAGTGGAGTTCTTGACTAAGGAGTTTGCCACAGAAGAGGCAATGTGAACCGAAGCTGTGGGGTGTAAGCAGACAGCCTGGTTCAGACACACGTGGAGATGATAGATCAATCTCAGGGGGTCCACACCCTAGGGGGATCACAGTCCTGGACCTGTCCTACTGACAGAGACTACAATCAGTCTCTGAGATATACATCTTGGAGATAATACCAGCAAACCCTTTCAGAATGCTGGAGGGCAGAGCAGTGCCCCTCATTTGTCACTAGTCTGGTTTTTCAGCATAGACCAGTCACACTTAAATGGACACGAGTGAGGAACCTGAGAACCTGCCTGGGTTTAAGGACTTCCAGACACCTACCTATCACATATGATGCCACATGTCCCTTCACATCCAGACACCATCCTAGAAAGAAACAAAACGAACTTGGAGGTATGGGGAGAGTGGAAAATTTTTAAAGCTTTACAGTTCATTTAAAAGAGAATGAGTCAACTAAAGATACTGTTTAAATTATAGGATAAGCAACATACATTGTACTAAGTTTAGTTTTGTTTTGCTTATGTGTACTACTATAGTGTATGGGGTGGTGGAGAGGAGACTGTGAGGAAAATCAGATAATTTAATAGAAAATTTAAGAAGTTATATATTTTGTACATAATATAGTGTAGTGAAAATAACTGTAGAAACGTGTATATTATCTTCAACTAATAAGAATGAAAATACATTTGTGGAATATGGATCACCACTTTTTGTCAAGTGTGGACTTTTATTTCAAGTATATTTAAATATTATTGGTTCATTAAAATAAAATTGGCATCTAAATCATTACCACAAAGTAATTAAAATATCCAAACCATTTCAATGTATTCCTATTTATGCACTGTTATCATTATTACATAGTGTCTATAATGTATATAGAGATTGCTTATGGTTCCAGGTTATAGGTGATTTTTATGCGAGGATAAAGCTCTGAAATATCATTCCAACTTTTCCCTTTTGGTGTCTAGTGGGTCCACCTGCCACTCGGCTAGCTGGGGCACTCCAATGGCCCTCTCAGATAATGGATGCCACAGCAGAATCTGAAACCCAGGAGAATGTTTCTTGGTGCTTGTATTTTCCAAATACTGGTACTGACGTTAAGGTCTTGGATTTGGAAGTCTTGGATTTGTACTGGGGGAGGCCCAAAGGTCTGACCCCTAAAACCGCTAGAGATGAAATGTAAACTACAAGCAAAGAGTGGAAAGAAGAGCATTGATGACAGATTCCCTCCTTTCTCAGGCCCACAAGAAATAAAAATTCCAAAACAAAGAGAAGAATAGCAAGGGATAGAGGTATGTGGGCTTCTGCAGGAGAAAGAAGAGGGAAGGCCACGTGGACATGACTGAAGTCTGCAGTGGGGGGCATCCATACTTCACTTAATGTTACAACCACTGATGTGCTGGCTTCCAGGGACCATCTAAACCACATCACCAGTGTTAAGGAAGCACATTAGGAGTTATTTTCAATATTATTCAAAAAAAGACTTCCCTTTCACAACATTCAGAATATCTCTCATTGTTCACACAGTAGCACTGATGTAGCATGAGCCCTGAAACTTTGGTTCAATCTGAACTATTCTTCCAGCAAAAAACAGCCTTACCTATTCAATGGCCCAAGGATCCTCTTAAATTCCAAAGATAGGAAATGGAAGCACTGGACATCTGCACTTGTGTATGCGGGTATAAATTGCTTCAAACCTCCCCTGAGCCTTAAGTCATATATCTTTACAAAATGAACTGCCTTTGAAAATAGAGCTTGACAGCTTGACAATGGTATTTAGTGAACAACAAACATCATGCCTCTACTATATGTAGTAAAGAAGAAAATGTTAAAGAGAATTATCTCTTTAGGGAGGAGTTCTTACCCATCAAAACTGTAAATAGATAGAGATAATGACATTGGGGAAATGAGAGCTTGTAACCCTCTTTTACAGCTACTGCTGAGTACTCTCTCAATTTTGTAAAATATAATCTGTCTGGATAGTGGTCTCCTTTGCACTGCTTTCTCTTGCTTTAAGGTTTTTCATATGTATTATAGCTGACCCTGTGGGAACTCCTCTTATATCCCCCAGCTCACTTTTGAAATCAGATTCTCCTGTGGCAGATTCTATTCACACCTGTAGCTCTGCTCCCCTTTCCCTGGGACCAGTCTTTGCCCCCGGACTGTGCTTGGCAGGGTATTAACACCACCAGGAGTGCTTCTAAATCAATAAATAGTACTGGGTACACATATCGTTGTTTTCATCCCTAGGTGGAATAATTCTACAAAATCTCTGAGAGGGTCCAGGGAAGGATTGAGCTCCAGTTTCCCACAGCAGTAATCCACTCACTAATAAAAGTTTATCGGTTCTCCCCCTTTACTTCTTACTCTTTCACTTCTTCACTGTGTTCCCTAAGATCATCTTCCAAATATGCTACTTGTTTCCAAATATTGCTTTAGCATACACTTTTGAAGGACTCAACCTAACAAATGTACAATGAGGGGTTGATAAATTCATATATGACAGCTGCAAATAATTTCAGTTGTAAGAAATATGATGGGGGGGTGGGATAGGGGCAAGTGTGTGATGGGCATTGAGGAGAGCACTTGCTGGGATGAGTGCTGGGTGTTGTATGTAAGCCAATTTGATAAATTATATTAAAAAAGAATAAATGCGTGTTGATAAAAAAAATTTCCCTAAAACACTGTTTTTGTATCTTCATCTTTATAGATTTGATTATGAGAGCTTTTTTTTAAAACTTCATAAGGAAATTGCAAATAATGGCAACTATAGGAACTGTGAAAACATGAAACCTCAAAAACTCAGATGAAGTGCAAACCGTTTGCCTCTATATACTATTCTTTAGTGTTTATACTGTCCATATCATTTCCTCTAAACATATTTGTTTTAGCTTCAGGTTTCTCTCTAAGCTGGGAGCCTATCATTTTCTATAAATAGCTATCATACTTGTCCTCCAAATCCCTTTCCAGCACTCAAAAGTTATGAAGTTCTCATCAGGGTAAAGCACAAGGGAATGGGGGTTTGATTTTGTTGAGTTAGAAAGATCTGTCCTTGGGAAATGTTTGTTATGTTTAATTATGTACCAGTGTGTCTTCATGAAGCACGTTCTCTGTTAAAGCAATATTGATTGACTTCCCTTTCTATCTAGGCATTCTATTTCACAGATCACTGTAGACATGTCAGGCATTCCAAGAAATGTAAGTCTACAGAAAAATATATAGGACCAAAAGAAAAAGAACAGCAATTTCTGTTATAGTTTTGCATTAGCCTGTTGAAAAAAATATGAAGGAACAAGGGTGATTTTTTTTTACATTGCATGCTATAAAGCTCTGAGAAGCTGTGAGGTGAAAATGAAAAAATATATATATATATATCAAATAAAAGCAGTGAACGCATTTTTGGATCAATTTACATAGCTCTACTCCTGGGGCTAGCTTGCCCAGGTTATGATGGACAGGTGTCTGTGGGCTCCTTCTTGAATTCACCTTCACTTACGGAGCTGAAAAGGCACTTGTCATTCCAACCACGTCTAATGTCATTTAGAGACTATAACAGAGAATAAAAGAAGAACAAATACTGAAATAGGACGGCAGCTGGCATAATTCAAGGTGAATCTCACACTTGGGGATAGTCTGTCTTTATAAGAAGGTAGTGTAAACAATAGCTATAATTTGTGTCAGGGCACATTCTTGAGATCTTTCAAATTGTCTGATGATAAAAATGGGAATGCTGCTAATAAAAATGATTAAGGAAAAAAACTGAGGGTAACAGACTAGCGAAGACATTTAGTAATGGAATATGACACTCTTTGCTTCTAGGTCACTGATTCCAATTCAGCCTAAATCAAAAGGAGCTGAAAGCTGTGATCATGGAATGTGTGTTTAGTGGCCTATTTGAAATAGTGCGATGGTCTTAGTTCAGGGAAGACATGTCTGTTGCAGCAATAAATGTATCACAGTATCAGTCACAGCCTTTTAACATTTTTAATAGTTTTGCAATTACTATAAAAAGACTAGATATTAAGATCAGATTCTGTTCTGCTACTTCTTACCAAAATTTTAGCATTGTCAAAAAAGCCCCCTCAAAAATTGAGTGCCAGTCTTTCTCCCCAGGGATTTGGGGGATTAACTGGTGATTCTGTTCTGTATGGCAACTACTAGCTTCCTAAACTTTTTACTTTAAAAACAAAACACAGTAAAACAAAATGGTTCTCTGTCATTTTGAAGTTGATATTTGCATTAAATAAGGGGCATCTTTTATTTTTTTTCCCTTCCTCTCCTCTAGTCCCCACAATTTTATAAAAAATAATGGCTTGGGTTTCTGAATAATTTTAGAAATATGGCCAAAAATATTTTTCTAAAAGGCCATCTAGATTCCCTCTATGCTTGGCTCAACATTCAATTCCTCTAGAAAAGTATCAGATTTGTAAGAGATTGACTGGTAGCCACATGAATGGGCAAAAATACTACAGGAAGTCAAGTACTTTATGTAATACATACACACAATAGCAATGTGGTGTTTACTTTACCAAACTCTAGGGCAACAGCATTTCTTAGAAGTAAATAGTTATTTATTCCAGCCCAACAGGTGGATGTTAAACTTAAAAGGCAGAAAACAACTGTAAAGACAATTATTTTTCAACTGTGAATGAAAGTCGTCCAGATAGTTATCACCCTATATATACTCTATATGTGATGTTCCAGATGAGATTTGCACTTTGTAGGTTTTAGCAGTTAATATAACTGTAAAGTATTAACAAAAATAATAATAGATAAAATGAAGCCCAGGTCATTAAGGTAATGTTGCAGAATCTTTGTCCTCAAAGCTTGGATTGTGGATTCCATCATTTATTACTATATGCTTTTTAGGAAAAGAGTAATCGTTCTAGCCTCAATCTTCAACCCTTAGTTTCCAACGCAGAATCTACACAACTGGCCATAACAATGTAAAACTTATTTGGCTGTTATGGCTATATAGAGAATAAGCACTACCTAAATAAAAAATAAACAAAAAAGCCCCCAAAAAACAACAAATAAAAATAAGATGGGAACCTACATGCTACTATGAAATTAATAGTAATTTTATAATCAATGCACAAATGTACATTATTTGTAATTTTCTCTGCATGTTATGATATGTATGTATATCTATGTATGTGTGCATGTGTGTATATGCGTGTTTAAGATAAGTCTAAATAAACTGTTTCTACCTCATTAAGCTCATTCTTCTCATGTAATTTGTTGGTAATGGAGGGCCCTATGAAATACTCCTCCCTCTTTTCCAGGGTCTTTCAAATAAAGGGAGAGATACAAAGTGCCAATGAGGATTTCAATTTTGGTTTTATTCTGGGTGGGGTGGTAACTCCCAGTAATGCTATATTGTAGAAAGTGGCTGAAACCTAAGGCAAAAATAGAGATATTTCTTTCCTCCTCAAATCTCCCCTTGGTATAGCTAGGGTTGCAAAGTAGTTTACAAGCACATCTATCAGCAAGCTTTCAGAAGGATCCATGCACTTCACAAAACAGGTAACTTGATGAGTGGAGAAAGATGGGGTCCCGGACCCAGATGTAGTTTCTGCCTTCAGTATCTACTAGCTATAAGACTGTGTGAAAGTCACTTAACATCTCCTATCTCTCAGTTTCCTCCTCTATAAAATGGAGATGATTAAAGACCTATTCCACAGGGCTTTTGGAAACATTAAATGAGTTAACATAGGTATAAACTCTAAGAAGTCAAGTCATTGCCTTCTTCCCTACATATGAGAAGTGTGGGGATGGAACATGTTCCTCTGTTTTGAGGCTTCAGATACAGTACTTGCACCAACATATATTAATAACCTTAGATACAATGTTAAAGATTAAGTAAGTTGAGAAGAGAGAAGCTACAAGTATTCACTCCCTATTGTCTTCTCCCTAGAGTAAAGCAGAATGCCTGTCCTTTACTGAAAAAGGAGGAATGAGGGACAATGCTGCCCTCTGGCCTCAAATAATCATTTCCTTAGCTTCTGAAGTTCCACAGTAAAAGCATCTCTTCAGTACTATGAAATATAGCACCTTGAAATGTGCATTTGTTTTATTTATCTCTCTGTCCAGGGAAGAACAGCTAAGTATACACTTCCCGGAAAGCAGATCAGAGTCTAAAAAGGAAATGCTCCTGTCTGGCTATTTCAGTCTTTGCTTAAACAAACAAACAAACAAAAACCAACACTCATGAAGTATTAAAATCCGTGAAGTCAGTGAGGAACCCTGATGAAGTGCCACATAGCTATGTGTTATTTACTTTTATTATTTTCTTTTTAGTTTTATTTACTTTTTATTTATTTTTAATTTTATTTATTTTGAGAGAGAGCTAGCTAGCATGAGCAGAGGAGGGGCAGAGAGAGAGGGAGAGAGAAAATCCCAAGCAGGCTCTGCACTGAGCCTGACACAGGGCTCGATCTCATGGATAGTGAGATCATGACCTTAGCCAACATCAAGAGTCAGATGATTAACTGACTGAGCCACCCAGGCACCCCAGTTATGTGTTATTTTAAAATGTATCCTTTTAAAATTCATAAAAGATTAAGTGGATTGAATTAACAAGTATTTGAATCATTTCATCTAGGACTTAACAGGGAAAAATCAAGTTGAAATAGGTTTCCTATAGGCAAAGCAGAATTCTTCTTTTGGTGGTAAAAGTTAACAGCAGTGACTGAATACAATTCTTTGTATGAATTGTCTTTTTAAAAAAAAAATTTAGGGGCACCTGGGTGGCTCAGTCAGTTAAGCGTCCAACTTCGGCTCAGATCATGACCTCACGGTTCGTGAGTTCGAGCCCCACATCGGGCCCTGTGCTGACAGCTCAGAGCCAGGAAACTGTTTCAAATTCTGTATCTCCCTCTCTCTCTGACCCTCCCCTGCTCACACTGTCTCTCTCTCTCTCTCAGAAATAAAAATTCTAAAAAATTTTTAATTTTTTAAAATGTTTATTCAGTTTTGAGAGACAGAGAGAGACAGAATACTAGTGGGGGAAGGGCAGAGAGAGAGAGAGGGAAATACAGAATCTGAGGCAGACTCCAGGCTCTGAGCTGTTAGCACAGAGCCTGGTCGGGGAGCTCAAACTCACAAACTGTGAGATCATGACCTGAGGCGAAGTAGGCCCTTTAACTGATTGAGCCACCCAGGCGCCTGTTGTATGAACTATCTTAATTGATCTTTCCAGCAGCTTTGAGAGTTGGGATGCTGTTAGTGTTTTTTCTCGTGTGCATGAGAAAATTTAGTCTCAGAGAGTTTGTAGTGGTTGCTCTGGTCACATAGCTAGAAAGTGGAAGAGGTAGGAATCAAACCATAAGACTCCACATCTCTTTCTCTCACCACACTGCCACTAAGAAGTAATGATTTCATTGTTCTTTCTACCAGGCATTGGGTTAGATGTTTTATTCTGCAAATATCTCTCAGAAATTATAGAGAAAATGAATAGAGGGTCATTCAATTCAACACATATTTATGGATTCCCTATTATGCTATCTGGCAATCCACTCTCTTTTTATAGTTCTCAGGTACACAAAATGAGATCAGCCTACACTATATACTTGCCTCTATAAAGAACTGTTTGTTCAGCATTTCAAGTACTGCTGCTCTTATAGCAAAGATCTAAGGCTAAATGTCTTCCAAATAGAAAACTAAACCCACAAGGTTGTATACTAAAACACTAGCAAGCCAAGTAATAGATCTTCTTAACATAGCTGCAGGTTATTCCAACAATATCGAAGCCCCTTTGAATTTAGAAAGATATGTCACCATTTTAAAGGTATTTCTATTTTGTCACAGATTTGAAAGATTGAACAGTAGACTCAAACCTTGAGGCCCTTAGTACAGATCATATACTAACTGGCATTGATGTTGAAGGATGCCTTACTGGAAATCTCCTGGCTTACTGCATTCCTCTACACTCTCCACAGTTATAAAATTGAACTAGCCTATCTTTTTGAGAAATATTTGTGAATATGTGTTCAGTGTTCACTGGTAGAGAAACATTGATAAATATTTTAATTTTAGGATCTTTGTATTTTATGAGTTCAGATCATAAATGAGTCAGAAAAACAATTATAATTATCAGAATATTTATAATGAAAATACAGGTATTATACAAGTAGGCATATCCTTATGCCTTCCATTCTAAGATATTTGTTATTCATTAATCCTAAGTCATCATCTTATACATGTTTGTGAGATTAATCCATATCTTTGCCTGTGGTTATAGTTTCTCATTTTCATTCTATAGGGACAGAATTCCATTGTGCAAATGGTATAATTTATGTATTCATTTTATCAATTGTAGAGCATGGTTTTCAGTTTTTGTCTAGTGTTGCTATTAATATCTTCTTATATACCTTTCAGTGAATATATATCTATACCTAAGAGTGGAATGTTGGGAGATTGGGCATGCATTTGCTAAGTTTTACTAATACTGACAAATATTTTCCCAAAGTGAGTGCATCAATTCCATTGCAATGTGTAAGAGTTCCCATTGCTATACATCCTTGCCTAAAGTTGTATTTTATTTTCCTTTTTCTTCATTATAGCCTTTTTGGTGGCTGTGTAGTAGTGTTATACTGTTATTTTAGTTTGTAGTTTCTTAGTCACTAATAAATAAAAAGCTTCACATAAATTTACCAGTCATTTAAATATGCATCTCTGTGAGGTGCCCATTCAAGTCCCTTACATATTCTTTCATATTGGTTTTCCTGTCTTTCTCTAATTTTATGTAGTTCTTTATATATTCTCATTAAAAGCTATATGTAGAATATTCTATCTTCTTCCTCCCTGTGCCTTCCACTTTTTAGAACCTTAATGATATCTCTTCATGAACAGAAGTTCTGGTCTTATCATTGTCCTCTTTGCCATTTTTCTTTCTTTCTTTTCATTTTTCTTTATTTCTAGCACCATTTTATATGAGATTTTAATGTGATTTTTTTCTTTCTTTTAAGTTTTTATTTTAATTCCAGTTAGTTAACATACAATGTTATATTGGTTTCAGGTGTACAATATGGTAACTCAACACTTCTATACATCATCTTGTGCTCATCACAACAAGTGAACTATTTAACCCATCCCTCTATCCATGTACCCTCTGATAACCATCAAATTATTTTTTATAATTAAGAGTATGTTTCTTGTGTTTCTTGCTCTCCCTCTCCCTCTCTCTCCCATATTTTTTCCCCTTTGCTTGTTTTGTTTAAGTTCCACATATGAGTGAAATCATATACTATTTGTCTTAATCTGGCTGACTTATTTGCTTAACATTATATTCTCTAGCTCCATTCATGTTGTTGCAAAAAATATTCTTTTTTATAGTTGGATATTCATTCTTTCATGGTTGAATAATATTTTACTGTGTATACATATACCACTTCTTTATGTGTTCATCAATTGATGGACACAGGCTGCTTCTATATCTTGGCTATTGTTAATAATGCTGCTATAAATAAAGGGGTGCATGTATCCTTTTGAATTCGTGCTCTTGTATTCTTTGGATAAATACTCAGCAGTGCAATTGCTAAATGTTAAGGTAGTTCTTTTTTTTTTTTTTTTAATGTTTATTTACTTTTGAAAGAGACAGATATGAGCAGGGCAGGGAGGGGAGGCAGGGGGAGGGAGACACAGAGTCTGAAGCAGGCTTTGAGCTGTCAGCACAGAGCCCGACATGGGGCTCGAAACCACAGACCATGAGCTCATGACCTGAGCTGAAGTCAGGCACTTAACTGACTGAGCCACTCAGGTGCCCCTGTTAAGGTAGTTCTATATTTAACTTTTTCAGGAAACTCCATTCTGTTTACCATAAAAGCTGCACCAATTTGCCTGCTCACCAACAGTATAAGAGGGTTCCCCTTTCTTCACATCCTTGCCAACACTTGTTCCTTGTATTGTTGATTTTAGCCATTCTGACAGGTATGAGGTGATATCTCATTGTAGTTTTGATTTGTATTTCCCTGATGATGAGCGACATTGAGCATCTTTTCATGTGCCTGTTTGTCATGTGTATATTTTCTTTCGAGAAATGTCTGCTCATGTGTTCTGCCCATTTTTTAATGGATTATTTGATTTTGGGGTGTTGACTTTTATAAGTTCTATAGTCCAAAATATTTGGGATACTGGTCCTTTATCAGACATGTCATTTGCAAATATCTTCTCCCATTATGTAGGATGCTTTTTAGTTTTTGTTTAGTTTTTGTTGTTTCCTTCACTGTCCAGGAGATTTTTTATTTTGATGAGTCTGAATAGCTTATTTTTGCTTTTGTTTCCTTTGCCTCAGGAGACATTTCTGTAAGAAGTTGCTACAGCCAATGTTAAAGAGGTTACTGCTAGGATTTTTATGGTTTCAGGTCTCACATATGGTTTTAATCCATTTTTAATTTATTTTGTGTTTGATGTAAAAAAGTGGTCCAACTTTCCCAACACTATTTGTTGAAGAGACTGTCTTTTCCCATTGCATATTCTTTCTTGCTTTGTCAAAGATTAATTGACCATACAATTGTGGGTCTATTTCTGAATTTTCTATTCTCTTCTATTAATTGACGTGCCTATTTTTGTGCCAATACTCTACTGTTTTGATTACTACAGCTTTGTAATGTAACTTGAAGTCCAGTATTGTCATTCCTTTAGCTCTACTACTTCTTCTTCAAGATTGCTTTAGCTATTTGGAGTCTTTTGTGTTTCCATGCAAATTTTTAGATTGGTTGTTCTAGCTCTGTAAAATATGCTGTTAGTACTTTGATTGGGGTTGCATTAAATGTGTAGATTGCTTTGGGTAATATAGACATTTTAACAAAATTTGTTCTTCCAATCCATGAGCATAGAATGTCTTTCCATTTTTTGTGTGTGTCATTTGCAATTTCTTTCATCACTGTTTTATAGTTTTCAGAGTACAGATCTTTTATGTCTTTGGTTAGGTTTATTCCTAGGTAGCTTATTGTTTTGGGTGCAATTGTAAATGGGGTTGATTCTCTAATTTCTCTTTCTGCTGCTTCATGATTGGTGTATAGAAATGCAACAGATTTCTGTACATCGATTTGGTATCCTGAGACTTTATTGAATTTATCAGTTCTAGCAGTTTTTTGGTGGAGTCTTTCAGGTTTTCTATATAAAGCATCATGCCATATGAAAATAATGAAAGTTTTTACTTTTTCCTTGCCAATTTGGATACCTTTAATTTCTTTTTGTTGTCTCATTGCAGTACTATGTTGAAAAAAAGTGGTGAGAGGACATCCTTGTCTTGTTCCTGACGTAGGAACAAAGCTCTAAGTTTTTCCTCATCAAGGATGATGTTAGCTGTTGATTTTTCATAGTTTGCCTTTATTATGTTGAGGTATGTTCTCTCTGTACCTATTTTTTACAGGGTTTTTATCATGAATGGATGCTGAACTTTGTCAAATACTTTTTCTGCATTTATTGAAATGATCACATGGTCTTATCCTTTCTCTTATTGATGTTATGCATCACATTGATTTATGAATATTGAATCACCTTTGCAACCCAGGAATTAATCTCACTTGATCGTAGTGAATGATTTTAATGTATTGTTGAATTTAGTTTGCCAGTATCTTATTGAGAATTTTTCCATTTCATCAGGGATATTACATCTCATCAGGAATACTCTTTTTTAGTGGTATCTTTATCTGGTTTGCTATCAGGATAATGCTGGCCTCATAGAATGAATTTGGAAGTGTTCCTTTAATTTTTAATTTTAGAAAAGCTTAAGAAAAATAGGTATTAAATCTTCTTTAAATGTTTGTTAGAATTTGCCTGTGAAGTCGTGTGATCCTGGACTTTTGTTTGTTGGGAGTTTTTTTCATTACTGACTCAATTTCTTTGCTGGTTATTGGTCTGATAAAAATTTCTACATTCCCCTGTTTCAGTTTTGGTAGTTTATATGTTTCTAAGAATTTATCCATTGGGATAAATGGGGATAGGTTGTTCAATTTGTTGGCATGGTGGGTTTTCATAATATTCTCCCATAATTGTATTTCTGTGGTATTGGTTGCTATTTCTTCTCTCTCAATTGTGATTTTGTTTGAATCCTCTCTCTTTTTTCCTTGGTAAGTCTGGCTAGAAGTTTATCAATTTTATTAATTTTTTCAAAGAACCAGCTACTGGTTTCATTGATCTGTTCTATATTTTGTAATTTCTATACCATTTATTTCTGCTCTAATCTTTATTATTTCCTTCTTAATGCTGGTTTTAGTTTCTGTGTGTTGTTCTTTTTCTAATTTATTTAGATAGAAGGTTAGGCTATTTATTTGAGGTTTTTTTTTTCTTCTTCTTGAGGTTGACCTGTATTGCTACAAACTTCCTTTTTAGAACCTCTTTTGCTGCATCCCAAAGGTTTTGGACTGCTGTGTTTTCATTTTCATATGCTCTTTTATTTCTTCTTTGATTTTCTGGTTGACCCATTCATTGTTTAGTAGCTTGTTATTTAACATCCAAATATTTGTGGTCTTTCTAGCTTTTATCTTGTGGTTGACTTTTAGTTTCATAGCACTGTGGTCAGAAAATGTGCTTGGATGGTTCAGTCAGTTCAGCATCTGACTCTTGATTTTGGCTCAGGTCTTGATCTTAGGGTCATAGAAGTGAGCGTCAAATGGAATCGAGCTCAGCATGGGACCTGCTTGGGATTTCTCTTTTTCTCTAGCTCTGCCCCTCTCCCTGCTCACTCTACTAGAGCATAAAAATTTGACTGCATTACCATTAGGGTCCAAATCTAATTCCAGTGTTATCCACTCTGATGAGGAGGACCTCAGTCTCTCTTCAGGTCTTTTGCACATGCCATCATGTTATATGGGACCCAACTTGGGCTTACCTCTGTTTTTTGCTTCTCCCACCTCAGCTCATGCGTATCTACTCCAGGCAACTATTCACTTGACCTTATTTACAACATGCCACTCAGACCATGATTTCACACCATTTCACTATGGTTCCCAGAGATGTTTTCCACTGGTGATATGGCCATCCTGCTCCTCTGAACCAGCAAAATCACTTTTCCCTGCTACTCATATGACAGGACTCAAGATTCCAAGTGTCCCATGAATAGATGTACTCCAATATCCAGGGATAAGGACAGCTCAGCCATCTGATGGAGAATAAGACAAAGAAAGGCCCTTTTCCCTCTCTGTTATGCTATTTTAATTTACAGCATGGTGGTGTGTAGGATTTTCATCTACTGTGAATAAAGCTAATATGAATATTGGCATACAAGTCTGGGTGGAAATCTGCTTTTATTTCTCTTGGGTAAATTCTTAGGCATGCAATAGCTGTGGTATATTGAAGATATATATTTAATAGTTTAAAAAACTGCCAAAAAGTTTTACAAAGTGCTTATTCCATATTTATGTTTTGAAAAATAGTATAAGAGATTTCCTATTGTTTCTCATTCATTCTAAAGCTTGGTACTATCATTTTATTTTAGCCACTCTAATGAAAGTACAGTGGTAACTCATTATGATTTATATTTCCCTTATGAACTTATGTTCAGTATCTTTTCATGAGCTTAGCGGTCATTCAATTATTTTCTTTTGTGAAATGTCTGTTCAAATCTTTATGCCCATTTTAATTGGCTTATTTCTTATTAATGAATTATAAATTATCTTTATTATTCCTAATAATATATTTACCCTAATTATATTACATTTTGGTACTATTGTAAATCATTTCCTAATCACTTCCTGCTATGTATATCTATATTCATATTATAAAGCTTGCCTTTTAGTTTTCATAATGGCATCTTGAAAAGCTAAGTCTTAACTTTCGAAAAGTCTAACTTTTCATTTTTTTCTTTTGTGGTTTATTCCTTTTGTGTTCTATCCTGCCTAACCTAAGTTTTCAAAGGTTTTTCCTGTTCTAAATTTTATATTTTTACCACTTACAAATAAGTATTTAATGCGTTTCAAGTTAATTTTTGTGTATTCTGCATATTAAGGTTTCATGTTTATATTTTCCACATGATTATCCAGTTGTCCTAACTTTATTAAAGACTTTCTCTCTACAAATGAATTGCTTTGGGACCTGTGACAAATATCTACTGATATGTCTGTACAGGTTTTTTTCTGGGTTCCCTATTCTGTTCTATGAACCATTTGATATATCTTTTTTTTTTTTTTTTTTTTTTCCAATGCCATG
>NW_027529638.1:5769268-5815740 GCF_008692635.1 Crocuta crocuta | reverse complement strand
ACCAATGCCATGCTGTCTTGATTATTGTAGCTTCATGGAAAGTCTTTTTTTCTTTTTTTTTTAAAAAAGCTTTATTATGAGAGAGAGAGAGCACATGCACATGAGACAGGGAGAGAGAGGAGAGAGAGGGAGAGAAAGAATCTCAAGCAGCCTCCATGCTGTCAGTGCTGAGCCTGACATTGGGCTTGAACCCATGAACCAAGATCATGACTTGAGCAGAAATCACGAGTCGGACACTTACCCAACTGAGCCACCAAAGCACCCTTCACAGCAAGTCTTATAATCAGGTAATGTATGTCTTTTAACTTTGGTTTTTTTTTTTTTTAATCTCTTTGGTTTTTCTGATTTGTTTGTATTTTCACGAAACTTTTAGAATCAACTTACTGATTTTTACAACTAAGGCTGAAAGTTTTGATTGAGATTGTGCTAATTCCATACATCAATTTAAGAAAAAAATAACATGTTAACAAGGTTTATTCTTTTAATCCATGAACATAGCAAGTATCTCCATTTATTTATACTTTAATTTTTTCAATAATATGCATAGTTTTCAGTGTATAGCCTTGCTTATCTTCTGTTAAACTGATTACTGGTTATTTTATATTTTGGCACTATTATAAATGTAATATTCTTTATTTTACGTTCTAATTATTTTTTAATATATAAAATGCAAAGATATTTATATATTAACTTTGCATCTTGTAACTCCAAGAAATTAAGCTATTACTTTTTTTTTAATGTTTTATTTATTTCTAGGAGAGAGAGAGAGAGACAGTGTGAGCAGGGGAGGGTCAGAGAGAGAGGGAGTCACAGACTGAAACAGGCTCCAGGCTCTGAGCTGACAGTCAGCACAGAGCCCGACGCAGGGCTCGAACCCACGAACCGCATGATCATGACCTAAGCGAAAGTCGGAGGCTTAACCGACTAAGTCACCCAGGTGCCCCAAACTATTACTTTTAATACATTTTACCTTGGAACATCATGGGTTTGGACTCTGTGGGTCTACTTCTATATGATTTTTTTTGATACAGTACTAGAAATATATTTTCCCTTATGATTTTTCTTAATAACACTTTCTTAATAACACTTTCTTTTCTATATTTTATTATAAGAAGACAATATATAATACATATATACAGTATATAATACATACATAATATATGTTATGTATATTGTTTATGTTATCAGTAAGGCTTTCGGTCAATATTAGGCTATTAAGAGTTGTTTTGGGAGAATCAAAAGTTATATCTGGATCTTGGACTATTCTAGGTGTCAATGCCCCAATCCCTGTGTTTTTCAAGAGTCAACTGTAGTTGTTTTGTGGCATCCTTAAAATTTTGCTATATAAACCATCATATCTTATACAAATATTTTTACTTATTTTTTTCCATCTTTATACCTTTTACATCATTCATTTTCTTTTTGCATACCTATGACCTCCAGTGCAAGGTTGAATGAGAATAATGAGGTCAGACATCTTTGCTTTATTCCCAGTCCTAGAGAAAAAGTTTCAGATATTCTTCCTTAAACATGAGGTCAGCTGTAGGTTTCTCATAAATGGTTCTTAACAGTTTGTGGAAGTTCTTTTCTGTTATGTCTGAGTTTTAAAAATTCCTTAGTGCTGGGAATGCTTGGGTGGCTCAACTGATTAAGTGTTGAACTCTTGGTTTCTGCTCAGGTCATGATCTCATGGTTTGTGAGATCTAGCTGCATGGTGGACTCTGCCCTGATGGTGCAGACCCTGCTTGGGATTCTCTCTCACTGCTCCTCCCCCACGCACACTTTCTCTCTCTCTCTCAAAATAAATAAATATTCAGTAAAAAATACTTAGTGCTGAATTACGCTAAATGGAGAAAGTGGCCACGGGCAAGTTGCCCGTCAACCACCAGATCATCTACCAGCTACAGGACGTCTTCAACCTGCTGCCAGATGTCAGCCTCCAGGAGTTTGTCAAGGCCTTTTACCTGAAGACCAACGACCAGATGGTAGTGGTATACTTGGCCTCGCTGATCCGTTCTGTGGTCGCCCTGCACAACCTCATCAACAACAAGATCGCAAACCGGGACGCAGAGAAGAAAGAAAGGCAGGAAAAAGAAGAGAGCAAAAAGGATAGAAAAGATGACAAAGACAAAGAAAAAGGGAAGGAAAAGAGTGACGGAAAGAAGAGAAAAAGGAGAAAAAATAAAACCTGTAGCTTTTTAATTTGTAAATTAAAATCTTATAAACTAGCTCAAAAAAAAAAGGGGGGGGGCGCCTGGGTGGCTTAGTCCGTTAAGCGTCTGACTTTCGCTTAGGTCATGATCTCGCGGTCTGTGGGTTCGAGCCCCGCGTCGGGTTCTGCGCTGACTGCCAGCTCAGAGCCTGGAGCCTGTTTCAGTCTGTGACTCCCTCTCTCTCTGATCCATTTATTTAAATGATCATGTTTTCCTTCATCTTGTGAATATTGGGAATTGTATGGAGTTTTGAATGTTAAACCAATCTCGCATTACTGAGATAAGTTCAACTTGGTTATGATATGTTGGCCTTGTTACATATTGATGAGTTTGATTTGCTAATATTTTGTTATGGATTTTTGTGAACAGATTCATGAAAGACATTTATCTGTAGTATTTATTTCCTCAAATGTATTTGTCTAGTTTTGGTATCAGGTTAACAGTGACTTCATCAAATGACTTCACCTATTTTCTGAAAGAGTTTGTACAGCATTGGTATTTCTTTCCTTAAATATTAGGGAGAATTCATCAGGAAAGCCATTTGGGACTGGACAGTTCTTTGTTGGAGCATTTTAAACTACTTTTATATTTCTAAAATTAATACACTTATATTTCCTCTCTTTCATGTTAATATACATTTTTAAGCAAAGAACAGTTTTACCTTATTTTAATTATGAACATCTCTCCTTTTGTTTTTATGATTTAAAGCTACAACAGTATTTCCCACAGAGCCATTTCCACTTGAATTGCTCTTTTTCCTTTTAAGGATATATAGTATTCTTGAGGGCAGGGACAATGACATTTGTATTTGTTCTCAAATGCTTTCCATAGTGTCTTGTGCAACAGTGTTCAGTAAATATTTGTTTATTTAAATGAGTGAATAAATTAACTAATATAAAAAGTCTGTGATAAAACTTTAATCCATTTATCTTCCCTAAGTCAGAGTTTTTTTCATCTATAACATGAATGATTGCATATGAATATTATTTAGTTTCCAGTTAATTTTGAAATCCCTTGAAATGTATTTGGATGTAAGAAAAGGAGAAATCAACAAGAACTTTTTCATTCATATCTTAAAGTCTCTCATCCACACAGATTTCAGTCTTTCTCTCTTTTTATTCTTTCCAGGTGAATGTATTAATATCTACATGTAGCTCTATTCTGGATCTGTGGTAATTTTTTTACTCTATATTTTAAAGATAAAGTTTAGAAATAAAAGGGACTAAGAGGAGATCTAATCAAAGCTCATCACTGTGCAAAACAATTAATTGGGTCTCAGAGAAAGTGTTTTTCCACTTCTGTTAAGTGACCTCTTGCTAAATGTAAAAGTCTCTGAGTAAGAGAATAGAAAGGTTACTACGGGTGACAGTAGAGCTAAGGAATTTGAAGTTACTCTCTTCCTCCCTCATGTTCACTTATCTTTTAGAACGGAAATATGGAGACCAAATAAGATTTAAAAGATAACTGTATGCGGCAGCCAGGAGGGTAAAAATATGTTAAAATAAACATAAAAGATTTAAAATCAGGTACAGTTCCTTCTACCCTCTCACCATGGCTTTTCTACAGTGTAGAATTAAAACATATTTTCTCATTGTTTCTCCTTTAACGCGTTATTTATTTCAGTGCCAGTCAGAGAATGTAAAGACCCCATGTTTCTTACAACTAAGTTCCACAGTGAAGTTGTAATTATTTAATATTGTGATTTATAAATATGTATAAATATATGTGTGTGTGTTTACACCCACACTCATGTGCAATTCTTATTCAGAGCAATAATTGTTTTATCTCCCTGGAAAAAAATAACATTGCTTCTTGAAACCATAAATATTTACAGTTAATACACCTATTTCTCTTCGTTTCTCTCATTGCTGTAAAAGAAGGCAAGTAGCTAAGGATACTCATATACAGCTAACCTGAGTATTGGCCTGTACCCTGCAACATTAAATCATTTTCTAAAGTAAACTGATTTTACTTAAATACCTCTATGATTAATTAAATAATCCTTTTAGGGTTCAACTCATAAAGTAAGCTAGAAAAAGAATCTGTCTCAAGTTGTCCAGTAACTATGTTGTGATAAAATGAGGTCTTGAGTTTCCACAAATGGGGAAGAACACTGGTCAGGCAGCTGTTTCCTATGATTAGAAGCACAACAGAAGTACACCGATAGTACTGGTGGCAGATAATTAAATTGCTCAATTTGTGTCCATTTAGAATCTTGCTTATCTTTAATATCATATGACAGCACAGTTAGTTGCATCACATGCTAATTGAGACTGCTTGGTGAAAAATAAAAACTGACAAAACATCTTTTTAGTTTAATGGAAGTATTATGTGTAAGAGAGATGAAGATAGACAGAAAGAATAGAGGAAAATAAGAAAAAGGATGCATTGTCTTTCATTTTACATTCATTCTATATATAATTCTATATTGCTGATTTTTATTCTAAGAAGGAAATAAANTTTTTTTATACTTATATAAAAATTTATTTGTATTTTTATATTAATATCATATAGATATATAAATATATCTATATATAAATATATGTATATTATATATATAGAAGAACATTATAAATTTTCTTCTAATTTATAATGTTCACAGGATTTAGATTATTTCTAGGAAATGTTCTAGGAGTATGCATTTTGTCCTGCATCTGTGTCAAATTATAGATAAAAGAGAGAAGAAAAAGTGGGAGAAGCATAAGATGAATTTTGAAGAATATAAATAAATTTTGAATAGATAAATTACTGTGGATGAATATTAACAGTCTAAAAAATGATATTATTTGTACATACTTTGAAACATTTAGCTCTCTTTTATTAGTTGAACTTCATTTCCCTTGGGTTTAAATTGGGCTTTTATTAATAAAATAGGTCCATGTGGTAGTTACATTAAAGCTTTAAGCCAGTGGTATATTAATAGTAAGTAAGTATAGTGTGGTAATGTTCCACACTGATAGGGAGGTACCTACCTGGTAGTACAGATGGTGAGTGGAGCCTAGCTTTGTCTCAGGCAGTCTTGTTCTCTGCTCTTCATTAGAACATTATGCTGCCTCTCACATGGTAAAAATATTTAACATTCATTACAACTCTTTGGTTACAATGCCATCAGTACCTTTCACAAGGTCTTATCTTGGGTTCTGCATGTGTTTGTGGTTCTAAAATTGTCATTCCTGTGTCAAAAAATATACCTTTGGGAACTTAGAAGAGAGCAATAAAAAATAAGCAATTTAGATGTTCAGCCACCTTCTTGCTCCCTAATCACCTAGATGCTGGTATACTGATTATAATGAATTGATATAATCAATCGATTCCATCTTAAAAATTACCAAATGTATAATTGTACCTTAAAAATAACATTCAAAACATACTTTCTATATTGAATAGATGTATCTTCTATTTAGAAAATTAATCCTGGGTGAAATATGTATATAAAATTAATACTGAGTCAAAATTAATGTATTTCTATGACCATTGAGCCTTGGAGATAGCAGTTAATTAGGAAAATAATGTAATTATTTTTAGTGGCATTAAGGAGGACATTAAAAATTATATTTCTATTCCTGTGACTAACACCTCCTGGAATTTTAATGACAAAAATAGGTAGATTCTATTTTAATATAATCTGGAAAAATAACCTCTTGAAAAATATATCCCCTGAAGTTCTACGACAGAAAAAGGAAAAAAAAAAACAACCCACACAACCAATCAATATTGAAACAAGATATATACTACTAATCTCTAGAGAAATAACACCAAGAGAATATATGTTTGACATATTTCTGGAAATAATCAAATTGTCTGCTTGGAATCTTTACTAAAAAATAAAAAAAAAATACTTAAAGAGTGGCTTAAACAATAAATAATATTGTGTGGGAAGTTACTTACAAACAGCTTGCTTGTTATGACTCCTTTATTCATAGCTTCCCTGCCTTTCTTATACATGAGATAATGTATGTAAAATGTGTCACACATAGTTGATACTCAATTGAATTAGCTTTTACAGTTGATGGTTTCATCATTTTCAGAGTCCTCTACTGTTTTTACTTAAAATAACAAGCTTAAAATAAGGGCTTAAAATAAACCCTAGCATATTTGCATGTCAGTTCACTGAAAAGTGTGCATTGATTGGTTTAGTCTGGTTGTTAATAGAGAACAGAGAATCTCAATTCAATTTTGAAATTTTAGAATTACATTTTAAAAGCACTATAATTCGTTTGATACAGCAAAATAATTATTTTCTAATAATTTCTGAAAAAACATCATAAACAACAGCTATGTGAATTATTTGAAAAGTTATACACTGCTGTTAAACTAATAATTTTATTATAACAATAATTTTAATATTAAATTATAATTCTGATATTCTTCTATTAGATATAATCTCTAAATATTTTGAAAACAGTTTCAAGTGCTAGGTCAAATTTACTATCCCCAGAAAGTAATTTACTGGAAAGTGAGTTTGAATAGTAGTTAAATTTCAATCAGACAAGCTACACTGATAAGGAAATTATATTCCTCCTCCTTCCTATCCACTTTAACCACTGTGAAAGCACAGGCCTTATTTTTAGTTATAATTTATCCACTTGATAATACTTATTATTGTAATTCACTAGGTCATTTCTCATCTTCATTTTGTATATTAGCACAATGCCTGGGATAGTGGTGGGGGAGAGCAGGGGTAATATCTGCTACTTAAGAGCAAGGGGGATTCCTGAGATTGGTAGGATTTCTTTCCCACTTGCTTTCTTTCTTATTAAATTGTGAGCTAGCAGCTGCATGTTTGAGCACCAATTCCTTGGTTTACGGAGAAATAGCACATCTCTTAGGATAATGCTGCTTTGAAAAGGAGATGAGAGAATCCTGTTTGTATGGCCTTGATGCAAATTACATTCCTTGTATCTTTCAGTTCATACCACATCTGTGAGTTGCCTGCACACATCTTCCCAGGAAAGGGTAGAAAACTTATTTGAACCCCAAAGGAAATATTAAAATACTAAGCTTAGTAAATGCTTTTTCCCCCATTAGGATTATGTACATGTTCTTGGTAAAAATTGCACTCTACAAATATCGCCAGGAAATATTATTTTTCTGCTGCTCTAGTGAATTCTTTAAAGCCAAAGACTGTTAATTCTGCGTTCCATGACAATGACCAAGAAAAATGTAAAAAAAAAAATGCATAAGGAAAATTAAGGATTTGGCTTTAGTCTTTTCCTTAAGAATTGGGAATAACAGTACAGATTTTGCATCTCTTTATGGGATTGACAGATAGTTCCTGGCAGAGTAACTAGGAGGCATTTTAGATGATTAGTAAAGTGAATGACGAAGACCACATCCACTCTCAATCACCTTTCCCTTTTATTTTTCCAGTGCAGAGACCAGATATACTAACTACTCACCTTTCCAACATGTAGCTAGATCTAGTCAGATAACTTTTCAATAAGTGAAGCAAAATATGCTCAATAGTTTCTAGGAAAGCTTTTGATTTCCTGACAAAGGAGATATACTACTGCTTCTTCTCTTCCTTGGTGTTTTGAATGGCATGCAGTACTTTCAACTGCAAGAGCCATTTCCTGAACATGAAAAAGGCTAAGAGAATCACAGAGGACTTGTTTTGATATGTGTGATAAACATGAGATATAATGCCCACAACCTCCTTTAAGGAAGAACTGGCTGCTAGCTGTCAAGAGGTTTCAGCAGACAGCATGCAAACATCAGCTTTTTGGGGTCTATCTAATTCAGCTGCTGAGGGTCACCTGGCCATGGCCACACTCTTCCAATGACAGAGCAAGATGGTTTATACTCTGAGGCAAGCACAGACATTTCAGGCCAACACAAGACCCCCCGATATGGTGTTCACTCCAGGGCTCCCTGACAGTATGTCTGGGGTTCTGTTGGATGTGCATTACAGTTTTCATTTGCCCAATCCTGCTTCCTCTCACTCCAACTAGGTGTTGATCCCTATGAAACATCTAACACCCCAAACGGTATCTTGGCCTCTCTTCCGGAGAACCCAACCAGCAATAACAAAAACAAAAATGAGAGTCATCTACTTTCAGATATTTTGCATGTGAAAAAACAACTTATTTAAACTATAGTTACTACAGCAAAGTTCACAGTTACCTGCTGTGAAATCATTCCCAGCTGTTACTGGGAGATCGGTGCATAATTTTTTTTTTTCCACTTAAAAAATTTTTTTAATCTCTTTTTTCTTTTTGATTTACATCCAAGCTAGTTAGCATATAATACAATAATGATTACAGGAGTAGAATCCAGTTATTCATCCTCTACATATAAGACCCAGGGCTTATCCCAACAAGTGTCTTCCCTAATGCCCCTTGCCCATTTGGCCCATGCCCCCTCCCACAACCCTTTCAGCCCTCAGTTTGTTCTCTGTTTTTAAGAGTCTCTTAAGTTTTATCCCTCTCTCTGTTTTTATATATTTTTTGCTTTCCTTCCCTTATGTTCATCTGTTTTGTATCTTAAATTCCACATGTGTGAAGTCATATATTTGTCTTTCTCTGACTAATTTTGCTTAGCACAATACTCTCTAGTTCCAACCACGTTGTTGCAAATGGCAAGATTTCATTCTCTGATTGCTGAATAATTTTCTCTCTCTCTCTCTCTCTCTCTCTCTCTTTCTCTTTCTCTCTCTCATATGCATGCCACATCTTCCTTATCCATTCATCCATCGATGGACATTTGGGCTCTTTCCATATTTTGGCTATTGTCAAAAATGCTGCTATAAACACTGCGGTGCATAGGTCCTTTCAAAACACACCTGTATCCTCTGGATAAATACCTAGTAGTGCAATTACTGGGTCATAGGATAGTTCTATTTTTAGTTTTTTTGAGGAATCTCCATACTGTTTTCCACAGTGGCTACACCAGTATGCATTCCCACCAATAGTGCAAAAGGATTCCTCTTTCTCTGCATCCAACATCTATTGTTGCCTGAGTTGTTAACTTTAGCCACTCTGATTGGTGTGAGGTGGCATCTCATTGTAGTTTTGATTTGTATTTCCCTGATGATGAGTGATGTTGACCATTTTTTCATGTATCTGTTAGCCATCTGGATGTCTTCTTTGGAGAAATGTCTATTCATGTCTTATGCCCATTTCTTCACAGGATTATTTGTTATTTGGGTGTTAAGTCTGATAAACTCTTTATAGATTTTGGATTATTAGTCCTTTACCTGATATGTCATTTGCAAATAGCTTCTCCCATTCCATGGCTGCCTTTTAGTTTTGCCAATTGTTTCCTTCACTGTGCAGAAGATGTTATCTTGATGAGGTCCCAATCATTCATTTTTGCTTTTGTTTCACTTGCCTCCAGAAATGTGTTGGGTAAGAAGTTGCTGCAGGCAAGGTCAAAGAAGTTTTTTTCCTGCTTTCTCCTCTAGGATTTTGATGGCTTCCTGTCTTACATTTAGGTCTTTCATCCATTTTGAGTTTATTTTTATGTATGGTGTAAGAAAGTGGTCCAAGATCATTCTTTTGAATATTGCTGTCCAGTTTTCCCAACACCATTTGCTAGACAATCTTTATTCCATTCTTTCCTGCTTTGTCAAAGATTAGTTGGCCCGTTTGTGGGTCCGTTTCTGGGTTCTCTATTCTCTTCCATTGATCTAAGTGACTGTTTTTATGCAGGGACCATACTACCTTGATGATTACAGCTTTGTAATATACCTTAAAGTCTGAGATTGTGATGCCACCAGCTTTGGTTTTCTTTTTCAGGATTCCTTTGGCTATTTGGGATCTTTTCTGGTTCCATACAAATTTTAGGATTGTTTGTTCTAGCTCTGTGAAGAATGCTGGTGTTATACTGATAGGGATTGCATCAAATATGTAGATTGCTTTGGGCATTATTGACATTTTAACAATATTCTTCCAATCCTTTAGCATGGAATATTTTTCTAAATTTTGTGTCCCCTTCAATTTATTTCATAAGCTTTCCATAGTTTTCAGTGTATAGATTTGTTCACCTCTTTGGTTAGATTTATTCCTGGGTATTTTATGAGTTTTGGTGCAATAATAAGTGGGATCAATTCCTTGATTTCTCTTTCTGATTGCTCCATTACTGGGTATAGAAATTCAACCAATTTCTACGCATTGATTTTATATCCTGCAACTTTGCTGAATTCATGTATGAGTTCTAGCAGTTTTTTGGTGGACTCTTGATTTTCCATATAGAGTATCATTTCATCTGCAAAGAGTGAAAGTATGACTTCCTTCTTGCCAATTTGGATAGCTTTTATCCCTTTGTGTTGTCTGACTGCTGAGGCTAGAGCTTCTAATACTATGTTGAATAACAGTGGTGAGAGTGGACATCCCTGTCATGTTCCTGACCTTAGAGAGGAAACTCAATTTTTCCCCATTCAGGATGATACTGTCAGTGGGTCTTTCATACATGGATTTTAAAATATTGAGGTAGGTTCCTTTTATCCCTACTTTCTTGAGGGTTTTTATCAAGAAAAGATGTTGTATTTTGCAAATGCTTTCTCCGCATCTATTAAGAGGATCATGTGGTTCTTGTCCTTTATTTTTATTAAACTTTTCTTTATCACATTGATTTGCAAATATTGAACCAGCCCTGTATCCCAGGTATAAATCCCACTTGATCATGGTGAGTAATTCATTTAATGTATTGTTGAATCCGGTTGTCTTGTATTGTGTTAGGAAATTTTGCATCCTTCTTCATCAGGGAAATTGGTCTGTAGCTCTCCTTTTTAGAGGGGTCTTTGCCTGGTTTTGGAATCAAGGTAATGTTGGCCT
Source organism: Crocuta crocuta (assembly GCF_008692635.1). NCBI lineage: Eukaryota > Metazoa > Chordata > Mammalia > Carnivora > Hyaenidae > Crocuta > Crocuta crocuta. The sequence continues at coordinate 5,804,753 of NW_027529638.1, read as the reverse complement.
TGTAGAATGAGACTGTAAGTTTTCCTTCCATTTCTATTTTTTTGGAACAGCTTAAAAAGAATAGGTGTTAACTCTTCTTTAAACGTTTGGTAGAATTCCCTTGGAAAATCATCTGGCCCCGGAGGAGATTTTTGACTACTAATTCGTTTTCTTTACTGGTTATAGGTTTGTTCAAATTTTCTATTTCTTTGGTTTTGGTAGTTTATATGTTTCTCTTCTTTCATCTGATTTTCTTTATTTGAGTCCTTTTTTTTTTTTTTACTTTTTGATCATACTAAGGGTTTATCAATTTTATTAATTCATTCAAAGAGCCAGCTCTTGGTCTCATTGATCTGTTATACTATTTTTTTTTTATTTTGATAGCATTATTTCTGCTCTAATCTTTATTGTTTCCCAGCTTCTGCTGGTTTTGGGTTTTATTTGTTGTTCTTTTTTCAGCTTTTCAAAGTATAAGGTTAGGTTTTGTATCTGAGACCTTTCTTCCTTCTTTAGGAAGGCCTGAAATGCTATATACTTCCCTCTTATACTGACTTTGCTGTATCCCAGAAGTTTTGTGCTGTGGTGTCATCATTTTCATTGGCTTCCATGTACATTTTATTTATTTCTTTTTAATGTTTATTTATTTTTGAGAAAGAGAGAGACAGAGCATGAGTGGGCAAGGAGCAGAGAGAGAGGGAGACACAGAATCCAAGGCAGGCCCTAGGCTCTGAGCTGTCAGCACATAGCCCAACACAGGGCTGAAATCCACAAACTGTGAGATCATGATTTGAGCCAAAGTCAGATGCTTAACTGACTGAGCCACCCAGGCATCCCTTCCATGTACATTTTAATTTCCTCTTAACTTTTCGGTTTACTCACTCATTCTTTAGTAGGATGCTCTTTAGTCTCCAGGTATTCATGTTTGCTTGTTTGTTTGTTTTCATTTTTTCTTGTGGTTGATTTTGAGTTTCACGGTGTTGTGGTTTGAAAATATGCACAGTATGATCTGGATCTTTTTGTACTTGTTGAGGACTGATTTGTGTTCCAGTATGTGATCTATTCTGGAGAACATTCCATGTGCACATGAGAAGAATGTGTATTCTGCTGCATTAGGATGAAGTATTCTGAATATATCTGTTAAGTCCACCTGGTTCAGTGTGTCATTGTTTTCTTGTTGATTTTCTGATTAGATATCTATCCATTGCTCTAAGTGGAATATTGAAGTCCTCTACTATTATGGTATTATTTTCAATGAGTTTCTTTCAGTTTGTGATTAATTGATTTATATATTCGGGTGCAATTTATATACATTGTGGGCATAAATGTTTACAATTGTTAAATCTCATTGGTGGGTAGATCCTTTAATTATGATATAATGCCTTTCTTAATATATACTGTCTTTACTTTAAAATACAGATTGTCTAATATAAGTATGGCTACTCTGGTTTTCTTTTGGCAACCATTAACATGAAAGATGGTTCTTCATCCAGTTACTTTCAATTTTAAGGTGTCTTTAGGTCTAAAACGGGTCTCTCATAAACAGCAGATAGATAGATCTTATGTTCTTATCCATTGTGTCACCCTATGTTTTTTTTGAGTGGAGTGTTTAGTCCATTGACATTTAGGATGAATACTGAAAAATATGAATTTATTGCCATTGTATTGCCTGTAGAGTTGAAGTTTCTGGTGATGTTTTCTGGTCCTTTCTAGTCTTTGCTGCTTTTGGTCTTTTTTGTTTTGTTTTGTCTTTTATCCACTCAAAGGATCCCCTTTAAAATTTCTTGTAAGTCTCCTTTAGTGGTTACAAACTCCTTTAGTTTTTGTTTCTCTGGGAAACTCTATCTCTCCTTCTGTTTTGAATAACAGCCCTGCTGGATAAAGAATTCTTGGCTGCATATTTTTCTGATTCAGCATGTTGAATATATCCTGCCACTTGTTTCTGGCCTTCCACATTTCTGCAAACCTGATCTGTATTCCCTTATAGGTTAAGGAATTTATTTTCCTCTTGCTACTTTCATCACTCTTTCCTTGTCTGTGTATTTTGTGAATTTGACTATGATATGCTTTGTTGATGGTCACTTTGTTGAATCTAATGGGACTTCTCTCTGCTTCCTAGATTTTGATATCTATTTTTCCCCAGGTTAGGAAAGTTTTCCACTATAATTTGCTCACATAAACCTTCTGCCCCTTTTTTCTCCCCCTTCATCTTCTAGAACTCCTATGATTTGGATGTTGTTCCTTTTTAATGAGTCACTGAGTTCTCTAATTCGAAGTTTTACTCTAAAATTCTAATTTATTGGAATTCTAAATTTAAAATTTATTCTAAATTCTAATTTTAAAATAGATTTAAAAATTTACAAATAAATGAAACTATAGTAGCAAAAAATAAAGAAAAATCTTCATAAAACTGAAAATAAAAATAAAAATTTCCCCTTTCTGTATCCAAGAATAATAAAAAAAAAGAAAACATAATGAATCGATGAACCAGTGAACAGAATGAAATACAGATGAAATTACATCCAGTTTCCCCCAGAAGTCAAACTATGAAGCACTTTATAGTCTATACACTAAATAGAGGGAGAGACTTGTGGTTATCCTCTAGGGGTTGGTTGGTACAGTTGGACAAGACTTGGTGTAATGGCTCCTTTCTCCACTAGGTGAACTGCTTAGTTCACTGGGGTGGATGGGTGTAGTGCACATATGCATGTACACATGCACAGGAGAGGTGAAAATGGTGTTGCCTAGCTTCCCAGTCTTTACTGTCACAACTCTGTGGTCTTGCCGAATGGCAATCTAGCACCCCTCCTTTGCCTGTGGCTTCCATTCACTCCCCATTTCTACACTGTATGCATTCAAGCTGTCAGCCTGCCAAGTGGCACCTCCCTCCTGAATTTTATCTCAGATGGGGCTATGTTTTCAAACCCCTCACTTCTGAGGGACCTACAGCTTGGATTTGCTTAAACTCTCTAGGGGAGGGTCTCACCAAGCAATGGCTGAGTGCTGACCTGCCCCCCAGGAACACCTGCACAACCTTGTTGCTGAAGAGGCGCAGAGATTGTGACCGGGTGCCAGTACACCCCCGAAAAAGTTCGCACGATCATGTAGCAGTAGCAGTTTCAGGGACTACAGTAAATCACAACACACATCTGGCACCAGGCTTCACTGCACCATAGCATCCTTGTTCTAACACCAGCAAACGTGGCTGTTCTCTGGGGTCTTCTGGGACCTTTGCCTGTGGAGAGGCCACACAGCCTCTTCCAAAGGTCTTTCAGGCAGGGGAACCTCCTCTCGCTGTGTAGCCTGAGGACCCCTCAGATAACCCTGTCTGCTCCAGGAGATTTGCTCTTCTCACCAGAGCACTTTAGGTATCAAGCTGCAGAGTTTCCAACTCTGTGCTCCCCTGTTTATAGAGTCAAAATAGTAGTTAAACCTTCTCCTTTCTCCTTTTTCTTATTCAGTTCCCTGTGGGTGTTTCCACTCTTTCTCCTTCTCTACAGCTGTTTTTGGCAGGAGTGGTTTTCTTGTACACTCCCCACTGTCTCTGTCCTCTCTCTGCAAACAAAACCAGCTCTCTAACCTCCATGGCTTCTCTCTCTTCCAGCTCACTTCTCTGCCCTGCATACCTGCCAAGTTCCGCAGTTCAACTTATGTAGAGTGTTGTGTTAATCCTCAGATCAGTTTTCTAAGAGTGCAGAATGGTTTGTTACTGATGTAGCTGCATTTCAGGGATGAGAGAAACAGAGAACTTCCATACTGCTCCACCATCTTGACCATTTTTCCAGAATTTTTTTCTTAAGTATTTTCTTTAATGCTCACAAGAAAGTACTGGTATTTATAATATCCTATAAATTATAAATATCATTTGTTCTAAAGTCCTTATTTTATTAATAAGACATCTGAGGCCCAGGAATATGAATGAGAATTTCAGTAGGTACCAGTAAAGAAACTAAGAAACAGCCTACATCAAATAATTTATTTAAGGATCTATTTTTTTTTTCAGTGAATTGAAGCTCCTTCACTGCTTCCCCACGTATTACACTGTAATCTACAGCAGTGGTTCTCAAGTATGGGCTCTAAACTAGCAGGGTCAGCATCACATGGAAACTCATTGGATATTAAATGCAAATTTCAGTGTCCTACCTTGAACATATTGAATCGGAAATTCTAGCAGAGAAGAAACGAACCCTAGTAATCTGTGTTATAACAAGAGCTCGAGGTGATACTGATACATGCTAAAGTTGGGACCAACAGCTTAGAGAATGATCTTCTACTGATAGAAGAAATCACAGCTTCTGTCCTGGATCATCTACAAAATGGTAGTATGATCTTGAGACTGTTTCCCTATGCACCTTAGTTTACTTACTGAAAAAGCAGGAGATTGAACCAAATCAGTATATTTAACAATGGATTTATATCAATAAGGGTTCTTTAGAGAAACAGAACCAATAAGGGGTGTGTGTGTGTGTGTGTGTGTGTATGCGTGTGTGTTTATGTACATGGGTACATATACAAAGGTATCTATATGTGTATGTGTGTATAGAGATAGATAAATATTGAGAAATTTATTTTACAGAATTGTAGAGACCAGAAAGTCCACAATCTGCAGAACAGGCCAGCAGGCAGAAGACCCAGGGAAAAGATGATATTGCAGTTCAAGTCCAAAGGCACACTCAAGGCAGAATTCATCCTCAGAGCTTTCGTTCTGCTTTTAAGGCCTTCAACTGGTTGGATAAGGCCCACCCACATTATTGAAAGTAATTACCTACTCATTCAAGTATTAATCTCACCTAAAAAATACCTTCACAGTAATATCCAGGCTGGTGTCTGACAAAATATGAGTACCAAGACCTACACATTAAATTAATGACCACAAGGCCCTTTCTTTGAATGAATGAAACATTATATAGACATCCATATGTAACACAAATAAAAGTTCAATCATTAAAGCTGGACGAGTCCCTGAAATTCTTTACAGTTAACACCACCCATTTCAACACTACCACTTTCCATTAGTAAGGGAGCTTTCAGAATCTGCGAGGATTTATTGATGCACCATATAAAAACCACATAAACATCTCATGGGGCTATTTCCAGCTATCAGACACTAATTAACATTAAGAAGATATGGTCAGACAAGGTCCTGAAGACCTTTCCTGGACTCTTGACTAACTGTATGACAAATTTGCTTATCAAATGCTTATCTCACCCAGGAGCATGTTTATTAAATACAGCAATTATTTATTCACTATCTCCTTTATGCAGGGTACTCTATTAAATTTTGCTTTGACAAAGTTTTAGGAAACTTATTTCAAAAAAGATAGCAAAGACAAATTCATACTCAATCTATGTGTAAATTCTTAGACATTTCAAATAAATGGGATAAGAATCATTAAAATTTTAATGTAATAATATGGCATTTCTAAATAGTATGAAAAGCGTCAAAGTTACAAATCTTTAAATTAAATCAAGCTTTCTGGATATAGGAGTCCATCACTGTGGAATTAAACATCAATAATTTCTGAAATGAAACCCTCTGGTATAGCATTTTAAAATCATTCTTCCTATTTTGTCTAAAATTCCACAAAAACCGCACCAAAATATCTGGGAATGTTCATATGAGAAAGAAAACTCTTCTTCCCAGTCATGAGCTCTTAAATGCTTCTTACGTGATAACTCAAGGCACTGTAGAGATTAACCAGGAATCAAAAAAATAGATTTGAATTGCATTCTTTTTGAAACAATTTTAATGTAGCAATAATTGCTTTGTGCATAGATAATTTTTTTAAATTAAAAGTGGTTTGAAACTCATTAGATAATGAAGCTAATAACATTTTGCCACAGTCTTTCCTGTATTTCCTATAATTATGATGTGATGACCTGGATTCTCTAAAAACCATGTTTAGATTGACATTTTATGTTATCTCTAACTGTAGCAACACATGTTAAGTGTTCTTTCCTTTTACTACAGATGAAGGAACAAAAATTCAAAGAACCCATGTGATGTTAAGGTCAAACAACTAGGACATACAGAAACCTGGATTTGAAACCAAGTTTACTTATAGAGTTTCTGGGCCTGGTTCTATCAAATGCCAGTGATACGACGACACAAATTAATTATTTATACCTGCGGAACAGCGAGACCTGGAGAGAAGAGATAAACTCTTATAAAAAGGTGAAAGGAATAAGATAAAGATGACAAATCAAGCATATTTGTCCATCTCCCATCTTACCTTATATTCCCTTGGAATAACAGAAAATAAAATTTTAGGGAATAAACTTATAGGGGGCTCCATGTCCAGGATAACAATATGAAGAGCTCTGCTGACCCACTCCTCAGTGAACTAAACAAAGCTAATGAATATTATAAAACTAAAAAAATTAATCTACAGAAAATTTTCTTGAAACATTATGGCATTTAATCTGTGACTCACTGCTTTTCTCCACCCACCAAACTCACCATGATGAAAACACTACTACAGGCAGGTGGACAAGAGGTTGGGGTTCACTATTTCCTCAGCCCCCAGTCAAGTTTTACAATATCTCACCAGAAGGCATCAGTATTTCACATCCACTCCAAGTGCAAGTTGAAGAGACTAAATTCCTGGTGAATGTCTGCTAACATTTGGGCTCCTTTTTCTACCGACCCTACTCATAGGACAGAGGCTCTACCCCACATGCATCAAACAGAATATTGAGGTCCTGTGGTCCTCATACCAGTTCATTCTTAGAGCAGAGATTCCATTTTTGGAGAGGCAAACCAAGAAAGCTAGAGGATACTGACCCTCTCAGAGTTTAAAGTTTTACCAGGGGAAGGGAAAGTCCATTTAAAAAAAAAAAAACAGAAAAACTCTGAAGCTCTACCTGAAGTAATTGTCTTTATTTGAAATAAAGTTCAAGCTGAAGAGTGCTACCCAAAACAATAGCTCCACCTAATTAAGAGCAACAAGCTAAACCATTGGCCATCCAATTTTCCAGAGACAATCATGCAAAGAGGCAACTGAAAAGACCCTTCATGGGGAAAGGGAAAACTTTAGAAACTGGCCTCAAAAACTACCACTATCTGAATTTAATTGGACCAAACTGCTAAACAATTTATGCTCCAGAGTAATGGTGAAAAAAATAAAGAAATCAGCGNTTTAATTGGACCAGACTGCTAAACAATTTATGCTCCAGAGTAATGGTGAAAACAATAAAGAAATCAGCCACTATTTAATAAAGCCTAAATGAGTAAGGTTTAAGACAAAAGGAAGCAGGTAACAGAGAAACTGGAGAAGGAGACAGTCAGAGAGCCCTGGTAAAATCAATGTCATCCTAGGGTGACTGAAGACATGCCCACATGCCCAAGGTTACACCTTCAGATGAGTGCCACCAAAGACTACACTGCATGGGAAATGGATTTTACCAAGTAGCCTAGTCAAGTCGCAAAACAAATAAGCACACAAACAATAAAAACAACCCCAGAGAGAATGGAGAGAAATCAGGATCCAGAGTTCCTATAATACAGTGTGTAAAATGGCTAGCATTTTACAAAATGAATTGTGAGATATGCTACATGTGACCCAAACATAGGAAAAAGAGCAGGAAACAGAGATTGTGAGATAGACCAGATGTCAGATTTAATGGACAAAGCCTTGAAAGTAGCCATTACAAATACGTTCAAAGAACTAAAAGAAACCATGCTTAAGGAATAGAGAAAGGTATGAAACATGAAGACAGTATCTCATCAAATAGAGAGTACCAATTAAGATATAGAAATCATTAAAAGATATAGATAAAAATTCTGTATTTGAAAACTATAATAACAAGTGAAAAGTTGACTAGAGGGCTCAACAACAAATTTGAATTGGGAGAAGAATTAATGAACTCAAAAGTAAATTGATAGAGATTATGAAATCCAAACAACAGAGAGAAAATAGAGTGAAGAAAAACAACAGACTTTTGGAGAAATGTGGAGCACCGTTAAATGTACCAACACATGTGTATTTGAAATATCAGGAGGAGAGGAAGAAAGAAAGGAACCATATATATCTATAGATACAGGTATTTCTATATATAAAATTTTTATTTATTTATTTATTTATTTAATATAGAAATGCAACTGAGTTGCCGAGAGACATTAATCTGTATATCCAAGAAGCTCAATGAATTTCAAGTAGGATAAATACAAAAAAAGCATACCAGACACATCAAAGTAAAAATGCTGAAGCCTAAACACAAAAAGGAAATGTGAACACAGTGAGATAAAAATGACTTATCACATACAAGGGAACCTCAGTATGACTTAGTTAATTTCTCATCAGATACAATGGAGGTCAAAGGTAGTAAATGACACTGAAAATGCTCAAAAACAAAACAAAACAAAATTATTAACCAAGAATCTTGTATCCAACAAAACCATCTTTCACAAATGAAGGCAACAAGAAGACAATACCACATAAAAACTGAAAAAATCTGTTACTAGCAGATCATCTTTTCAAGGAGTATTAGAAGAAATCTTTTCAGTGAAAGTAAATAAATAGACATTGGAATCCAAAGAGAAAAACAAAAGACAACAGTAAAGTTAATTATACAAAGACAGTTTAAATGTATATTTTCCTTTTTTCATCTCTTAACTAATTGCTAAAAAGCATGTGTATAAAATCATATATGTATTTGTTGGGCCAATAACATATAGAAATATGATGTTTTTGACAACAACAGCACAAAGGAGGTGGGTGGGAGTGGAGTTGTGTTGAAGTAAGGAAATGACACCATATCATTACAGGAACAGGTGACTAGAACCAGAAATGGCAGATAATAAGGTAAATAGAAGATACTCTAAAGAATATACTTGCTCTTCTTTCTTTTCTCCACATAAAATTTTATAAAGTGATTATATATATGTACATAATATATATGATTTTTCATGCAAAAATGTCACAAAAGTGAGGAAGGAATAGTTTTATAGAATATAAAATATATAAAATATAGATATATTTCTAAATCTCAGTGGAATTTAGTATAAATCTGAAGTAGATTTGAAAAGTTAAAATATATAGAATAAGCTCTCTGGCAACTACTGAGAAACTGCTTAAAAAATACAGGAAAAATCACTAAAGGAATTATTATTGTTATTATTATTATTATATACTATGATATTAACGTTATGCTGGAATATATTCTTAATTAAAAATAAAACAGTAAAGGAGGAATAGAGAAAAAAAACATTAAACACAGAAGTAGAAACATGAAAATAGAACCAAAATGTAAAATGGCAGATGTATATACAACTTTATCAATACGAATATTAAATATGAGTGGATTAACCAATTCAACCAAAAGACTGTCTGTCAGATTGGATTAAAAAAACAAGATCCAACTTACTTGCTATCTACAAGAGACTGACTTTAGATTCAATGATAAAATAGGCAAAAGGAAAAGGATGAGAGAGATATATTAAGAAAATAACTGTAAGAAAGGTAGAAAGAATGTTGTAATATTGAATAGACTTTAAAATAAATCAACGACTTTTTCTAAGGCTCAAGATTTTCTTTTATAAAGTAGGATGCAGTAGGGGCATCCTGATGAGAATCTGTGTTCTGCAGATGTTACAGAATAATTATTAGAGTCACAGTGTTAACATAAAAAGAAGTACGGCAGTTATATTCACCATACTGATAAAGTATATAACTTAAAATTCTTCAATAACCTGATATTTGTGAAAAATAGCTTTTTTTTAATTCTCCACCCTAATATGGCAACCCTGATTTCCATTTCCTTTGTCTGGAGAAATGCTGACACAATATATGCCTCTTCATGTCATTTAAAAATGATTCGGAATGTGTAGAGTTATAGAGAATCAATACCTCTCAGATTTGCAGGGAAACTAAGCCAAAAATTATTAAGCTAGTTTAAGACTTAATGATACTACAATCACCTTGAGGTTTTGTGTTGGTACTGATGTACTTTTGAAGCTAACTAGTTAACTTATGGATAAACATAATAGTTTTTAAGTCTAATATAACAAATAATATTGAAACCTTGAAACCTTGCTTTTGCTGCACACTGTTTTAATTTTTTTTAATGTTTATTTATTTGAGAGAGAGAGATGGGGAAGGGGCAGAGAGAGGGAGACAGGATCTGAAGCAGGCTCTGCAGAGAGAAGAGCATCTGGAAGACTCTCCCATTATTAGTCTTTATGGCAACTGCAGAATCTGCCTCAGGCTGACTGCTGGTACTGAGCTCTTGTCCCTTCAAACTTCTTAGGAAATGTAATCAGGGACAGAATCAGAGATCCTGTTCGATATTTGCATCTTCACCCCTCTGCATCAGATCTGCCTACTTGGTCCCTTCTGCTACTTTCATTCAAATTCAATACTTGGACCCTCTCCTCACATCAACAAACAGTATTTTTGTGTCTCCCCAGAGATTAAAGAGCCTGTGGCCACTTACTTTAGCTTTCTCTTTCCATTGATTACCAACTAGAATTTTGCACTCCTACCCACATTCCTATTTTTAGCCTCTCTATCCATTCTCTTCTCTAGAAAGTCTTACATCAAAGTTTATGTCCTCATTCACATGAGCAATTGACAAGATGGTCAGCTCATTCGAAACTATTTAAGTATTGACGTCATCATATCTACATGCTTCATATTAAGTCTGAGGAAGTAAAACAATTTGTCTGAAGCCCTTGCATAAAATTTTATAATAAGATTCAGCACTAGAAAGGAAAATAAAAGTTTTTAATCATTGATTGTAACAGAATTTAGACTGCTATATTTATAGGTGGATTATTAGGAAATTCTAAATGCATCTGGGTATAAATGCAAACAAATATAAAAATATTAAAACCATTACATTTGGATTAAAAATATTCTTTTAATTTTTTAAAATGTTTATTTTAGGGGAGAGAAAGATGGGTGGAGGGCATAGATAGGGAGACAGAGGATCTGCAGAGAGCAGAGAGCTAAGAGCAAAGAGCTTAACTAAACCACCAGGTGCCCCTAAAAAAATTCTTAAAATTCATTACTGTATTATTCTGAACTATAAACTCCAAAATGTGCGAGATTTCATATTATTTGTTCATTCATTAATTCATTCAAACATTGATGAAAATCTTATATGGGTGGAAAGTATAAAGCCATACTAAGTGGGATCTTTGTTTTAGAGGAGTTGTGATATGAGCCACACACATTATTTTATAGTTACATTGTGTAAGTAGGTGTGTCATGAAAATCTTCTAGTTAAGAATACTATTTGCCACTTTTAATAGTATTCTAATAAATAATATTGAGTTAAACAGAAAAAGAGGATATCATACAAAGAATGGAGTTACTTTTTAAAATCATTAAAGCAGTTTTTTCCTCAAAGATTCATAAGCATCTTAAGTTGCTTCATTATTTTACTTCATAATTTGAATGATGTTTTTAAGGGATACTGATGCTTTAATTAACCATAAACATCCATATTCATTTTTTATGTTTTCTATTTAAAGTGTTAACTATAATGGTCTAGTTTCCCATGTAAGCCATAGCTAAAAGAAAGGGGGGTGTGTGTGTGTGTATATACATATATATATACATACATACATATATATATATGTATATACACACACAGACAAAGAGAAACCTCCTTTTTTATCACAACNTTTTTATGTTTTCTATTTAAAGTGTTAACTATAATGGTCTAGTTTCCCATGTAAGCCATAGCTAAAAGAAAGGTGTGTGTGTGTGTGTATATATATATATATATACACACAGACAAAGAGAAACCTCCTTTTTTCTCACCAGAAATTTAGGATCTGTAAACCTTGAAAATCAAAGTAGGTGAGAGAATTATCTGCAATCGCAATTAATTAGCAGGGTAAATTGGACTCCAAATTTGTTCCAATGAAATACTTAAAATCAATGAAGATTGCCTCTTTCCTCACTATTTTCGTTCACAAATACATATACATATTGGGGAGCCTGGGTGCTCAGTGGGTTAGGTGTCAGTCTCTTGATTTTGGCTCAAGTTATGATCTCATCACAGTCCTGAGATGGAGCACTGAGTTGGGCTCCACATTGGGCTCTGCATTAGGCTCTATACTGGGCATGAAGCCAGCTTAAGATTTTCTTTCACCTGGGGCTCCTGAGTGGCTCAGTCAGTTAATTGTACAACTCTTACTTTTGGNCTTTATATATATAAAGAAATATATATAAATAAAGAAAGTGTAGTTTATTTTGTATATTACTGATACAAATATCCTTACAATTCTATACTTTTTTTAGAGGTTTTACAAAAACATCTAAATTTTAGTCCGGTTGGGTAAGCATTGTGGATGTAATAATTTAAACTTTACTGTTAGGTAAATGCTTAAATTTCTTAAAATAAAAGTACTCAGAGCTCTATTCCACATCTCTCCAAGGTAAAATCTAAGTGTTTTGTAGGGTAGTAGATTCATAAAGGGAGCTAGTAACTATACACAGATTGGTTGTCCTCTGCATAATCTTTGGATTTTGCTGAGGTGTGGCTGGTCTGGCTACTCACTGAATTTCCAGGGACACGTGGCTGGCATCTCTGAGGACTGTACAGCTTATGGTCTTTTTTTTTTTTCCTTGTCATGACAAGGCCTGACAGACCTCTTTGGTAAATCTGGTCGCATCTAGTTCTTCCTGCTGACTGGGAGTGTCGTGACATAGGGCTATGACAACCAGGCTTGGCAGCCCTGGCACTCAGTCCACCATGACTCCTTAGCTATAAGAAGACTTTGGCCATTATGTGGGGACCCATCTCTGAAAAACTCCCCAGCTCTTAAAACTGATTTTTGTTTTTTATTTTTAACTGTAACAATTTAAAGAAATGTGTATAAAACACAAATAAACTGTGTTAGGAGTGGTTGTAAAACGAACAGCAATGTAACCATTGTTTTTTCATCCAGGTCGAAAAATAAAATTGGGGGGCACCTGGTGGCTCAGTTGGGTAAGTATCTGACTCTTGGTTTATGGTCAGAGCATGATCTCATCGTTCATGAACTGGAGCCCGGCATCAGTGAGCCCAACAGTGCAGAGCCTGCTTGGGATTCTCCTTTTCCTCTTCCCTACTTGTGCTCTCTCTCTGTCTCTCAAAATAAGTAAATAAACTTAAAATAAAGAACATCTTAACACCCTTGAGGCCTCTATGCTACCTCCTACAAACGACCCTCTACTTCTCTCAGAAGTAACCTCTATCATGAAATTGTGCAGTTCATGTATTTATTGTTTTCCTGTACAGCTATAGCACCAAAATACACATACCTAAATGATAAAATTTAGTTTAGATTTTTTCCTTTACAGTTTACACAAATAAATCATGTTGTAAAGAAACATGTCTTGTGTTTTGCACTTAATTTATATTTGCAAAATTAATCCATACAAACTACATAGCTCTAGTTTGTTTTTCTTTTTCACTGAATTGTATCCAATTGTATGAACACAACTTTACAGTACTGTAGTATATTCTGTCATGTGAACATATCAAACTTAACTTTAACTTTTGATGGGCAATGTTTTTCCAGTGTTGATTATAAACAACATTGCTAGAAATATTCCTTGAATTATAATCTGGTACACTTTTTGCATGAGCGTCTAAAGGTTAAATAACCGGAAGTTAAATTCTTGGGAGAGGGCCACACAAATTTTCAACTTCAGTAACTATTACAAACTGTTTTCCACAGAGATTGTGCCAATTTAAATTCCCACCGGCAGGCTATGAATGCTTCAGTAACTTCCAGGGACGTATGACCTTATGACCAGGCATGAGACAGCATGAAGCAACACTTGTAAGCTTTAGAACAAATAAATGCAGCTACAATTGAGGTGAACATAGTATAATATATAAACTTGTTGAATCGCTATGTTGTACACCTAATGCAACATTGTGTCAACCTCACACACACCATATTTAGGTATGCATGTCTGCATTCTGACTGCTGCCCAAAAAGTTTTAATATATATATATATATATATGTCTGTATATAAATGTAAATAAATGAAAACACTTACAGCTATGCACTCTCAGATCCTCTCCCTTGCTAGTCTCGGAACCAGACATCAGCGCCCCCTGCTGGGCCACGGAGCCTGCCCTACTCAGAAGAGGTGCGCATCGCGAGCCCGCAGGGTCTGCGTGGTAAGGGGGCTGCGCTCAAGAGTGTGGGGCGAACGCTGCACGACGGCAGGGGCTTCCCAGGAGCGGAGCGGACCCGCCTGCCCGCTGGTGTGCGCTGTGCCGGATGTGCAACCGACGACCAGCGGCTGTGAAGGAGGCACTGGGCTTAGCCTCCGGGCTGTCCGGCTCCAGGCACGCCTCTCAAGCCGGGCCACTTGCCGGCGCCCAGAGTCCCGGATGGAACGCCCCGCCTGGGCCTCCCCTCCCCCCCACTTCGCCAGCAACGCCAGTGTTTCCCTGTTGGACAAAGCCCGCACGTGGATTGTGACAAAGACAGGAGGTATTGACGACGCTAGTGAGAAGATGAGAAGGACCTCAAACTCATGCAGCATCGAAGCTCGGTACTAGCCCGGGGCAAGCCAACCTCATGGCTCTCCTGAGGCCAACCGAACCTTCCAGTCACCAGAGCTCCCCAAGCCTCACCAGTCACGCCAGTCCCCCAAGAATCTGAGTTCTCTGGGGACCGTGCAGCCACAGCTCTACCTCCCAAGTCGGCTGCCACCTGGCCGTGGGGGTGGGGACTCCGCTCCAGCCCCTGTGGGACTGCGGCATCCTGGGCTCCCAGTCCAAGTGAGATTATTTTTTCTCTCACGTGGTCTTTGTCAAGCGCCGGTTCTGGGGCAGAGCGGAGTAAGGACAGCCCGTCTCTGGTGACACCACCTGCGTCGTCTCCGTCTCTGCAGCAGCCGCTACAGCTCTCGCCCGTTGTCGCCCCTCACAGCGCCTTATATGAAGCTTAGTTGAACAGATTGAGCTCACTCCTGTGTCTGCCCATGTTTGAGACCTGGCTTCATCACCAACAAAGTAAATGGACAGGAAAAACTGAACTCTGGCTATTCCTCTTCTTAATGTTCAGCTGCTGTTACTTCACTGTGGACGAGCCTCAGAAGCTAGTGCCTGGATAGTCTTGGAAATGACCTCCCAAAGTCCTGGATTTTAAGGTGGGCCTCATGACCTTGACATTTATCCTTGTAAAAATATCTCCTCTCCTGAGTAAGTGTCTAAGTGCGCGCTTCCCTTGTCTCGTCCTCCTTACATAGATGGTACTGTACAATCACCCATAATAGCCTGACAGTGGCCTCATGCAGGCTCCTGCTGGGAGCTTTCAGTCGGCTATTCCTCCTTCCCAAACACAGACACCTCTCCTCACCCCCCACACGTATGCCTCTAAGTCCTATTCTAGCAGAGCCATCTGGATGTTTCTAAAGGCCTCTCTCTTTAGAGGGGATGAGAGAGTAAAGTGGGGGTGCCAGGAACAAATATACGGTAGCTGACATACTTGCTTTCGCTTTGTTTTTCTTCTCCCCTCCATCCTCCATATATTTCAGGACTGGAGAGCCTGGCCACACACAGGCTTTTGTGCTTTCCCTTCCTGTAGTTCCTGTCCTTCAATCCCTATGGGAGACACATTACAACCTAAGTGGAAGTGCATTTTTTCCATGCTTAAAATTATGATTGAAATCCTCCAGGCTAAAAGGATTTAGAATCCCCCACCCTCCATCCCTTAACAAAGCCTGCTTATAGAGTCTACATTGTCTTGCTACAAAATCAAGTCAGACAATGAAGACTGAGATATTCTACTTTGTTCTAGCACTTACTTGCCTTTTCACTGAAGTATCAGGTCCTATTGCTTTCAAGGGGTGAGAAATTCAAATGGCATCAAGACGTACAGAATATTCAAGTTTAAGTGAAAATGTTTTAAAACTATTTTTCTCTGCCAGCTTTAGGATGCTGGGGGAGGATGGAGGTAGAAAGGAGAGACTACTATATTTTATATTCCCACTGCTCCACCTGTTTTTTTGCGGAGATAATGATGATGATGATGGTGACGATGATGGTGGTGGTGATGATTTGTAAACTGAGAGGTCCTGTATAGAGTAATTAACTGTTTTACATGAAAAGTTGTTCTGGAGGCTATACAAATTCCATATGATTTTTAAAAAGCTTAGTATATTAGAATTCAGAAGTGAAAACAATGTGAATTTATAACTATTTTACTATTTATAAATAAATAACCAACATATTTTGATACATTAGGGACAGCATTAGAATTAGGCATGTAGAATTAGGGCATCCTATAACATAACACATGAGACTTAAGGAATTGGCTTTAAAAGATTTCCCAAACCTAGAGAATGATAAACAAAATTTATTCTTTCAGGGATTTTTTCCCCTCTGTTGCAAACTGTGACAGCAACAACTGCGAGGTTTTGTAAATTCCCTACTGTATCTCAAACCAAGTTTTACTATAAGTCACTGTTGTGGAGTTTCGACTAGTTGGAGATGTAGGTGCATAGAGAAAAAAGCCCAGATGGGTCTGAGATGCAACTACCAACTTGAAGTAGGGAGTTCAAGGTGGACAAAATGCCCTTCCTCATCAACCAAGCCCAGGGGAACACATCTACTTTACATAAAAGAGGAAATGCTTGGGTTTTCTACTTTCGTATAAAGAGTAAAGATAGAGTATATATATTCTAGCATGGGAAAAGAAAATTAAACATAGTTTCTGCCTCCACAATAGACTGAGAACACAACTAATCATCAATATAATTAAAAGATAAAGTATGTAATAGCACTTGAGATCACAGGAAGCCTTTAGTGAACATAAAGAATTTAATAATTGATAACATAGAGGAAATATAAAATGTGTGCAGCTTTGAAAAAATAAATCACTATTTTGGCAATATTCTGCTCCTATTTAACAATGTTGCCTTTAATAAAATAACAAGAGTTGCCAACATGGAGCAATTAGGTCAGACAAACTAGGAATTAATTACTGTAGACAGGCCCATATGTCACAAAAGCATTGCACATGTTCTCCAAGCCTTGCCTGGAAAGGGAAGATTTATTCTGGGAAAGCTCTTGAGATGGTAAAAGGGACATTGCAGAAAAAGTTTGAATTGAAAGTGACTTTGCACAATTCAAATCATGAAGGCACAAAGTTGGATTAAGTACAAAGTAGTTGAATTTTCTTCAGTACTTTACTTAAAGTAAACCAAGCATTGAGGCCCCGGGCTGGCTCAGGCAGTTAAGTGTTCAACTCTTGATTTCAGCTCAGGTTATGATCTCACAGTTTGTGAGATTGAGCTCCATGTAGAGCTCTACGCTGATAGCACAGAGCCTGCTTGGGATTCTCTCTTTCCCTCTCTTCTGCCCTTCCCCAGCTCGTGTGTGCGTGCTCTCTCTCTCAAAATAAATAAATAAAATATTTAAGAAGAAATAAATAAGTGAAGCATAGTATGACTAAATGGTATGACTTCAACAACCACAACAGTTCTTAAGATGTGCCAGTGACCAAATTCAACAAGGCAGTAGCCAATTATTCTACGCATTTACGTATCAGTTCAAGCTTGTAGAGAACAGTGATTAGCAAATCACAATTCTTTCAGTGCAGGTAAATGGCCTACATTCAAGGTATGACCCAAAATTTAGTTTTAGCATGAAATGTCAGAAAATACCCTTTGTTTTGGTTCCTAAATATTCTCCAATGTTAACATTTTAGACCTTAAAAATCATTGTTAATTTTTATATTTATAATTTTTTCATCACCAAAACATCAAATTTGCAATATGCATTTTCACTGAGATAATTAATAATAATACTATCAATTTTAATAAACTAGTAAAAGAAGCCTAATAATTTTTTTCTTTAAATTGACCCATATATAATTCAAGTTTCGTTTTCTCTGCTGGACTCCATCACAACCTTGATTTCTAATTCTAACAGGTTATTTTTTGGGAGGTGTATCCAATGACATAATACCCATTTCCTTTGTGAAGTCTTTTAATATTTCATATTCCAAAAGGTCCACGTGTAGAGGGAAACCTTTATTTTTTATTATTTAACAATTTAAACATTTTTTTTTGTTTTATTTATTTTTGAGACACAGAGAGAGAGGAAGAAAACAAGCAGGAGAAGGGCAGAGGGAGAGAGGGAGACACAGAATCTGAACAAGGCTCCAGGATCTGAGTTGTAAGCAGAGAGCGTGATGCAGGGCTCAAACTTGTGAACCATGAGATAATGACCTAAGCCAAATTTGGATGCATAATTGATGAGCCACCGAGGTACCCCTTAAAATTTTTTTTAATGTTTTTTATTTGTGTGTGTGTGTGAGAGAGAGAGAGAGACAGACAGACAGACAGAAAGAGTGTGAGTTGGGGAGGGACAGAGAGAGAGGGAGACACAGAATCTGAAGCAGGGTCTAGGCTCTGAGCTGTCAGCATGGAGCCCAACATGGGGCTCAAACTCAGAAACGGCTAGATCATGATCTGAGCCAAAGTCAGAGGCTTAACTGACTGAGCTACCAAGGCAACCCTGGAGAGAAACCTTGAAGAAGTTGAAAATTTATATATTTAAAGAGGACATAGGCAAATTGAAGATATAAATGACAAGCAATACCCAGATTCATGGTAGAGACACAATAGGGGGTTTGGGGATTGCAGAACATTGGACTCTACTTGCTAATAGTCCCATTTGTTGCCATCCTGATATGTCATTCATGTGTTGCCGTCCTAATATCATGATTTTATGTAATACTTCACATTTTAAATATTGTAATAATTCAAACATCAAACCACAAAGAACAAATAAAAACAAAATATTGGGCCAAACCAAAATTTTTTATTTATTTTTTCTTTCATAGTTTATTGTCAAGGTGGTTTCCATGTAACACCCAGTGCTCATCCCAGCAAGTACCCTCCTCCATGCCCATCACCCCCCTTCCCCTCTTCCCCACCCCCATCAGTCCTCAGTTTGTTCTCAGTAGTCTCTCATGGTTTGCCTCCCTCTCTCTCACCAACTAATTTTTCCCCTTCTCCTCCCCCATGGTCCTCTGTTAAGATTCTCCTGATCCACTTATAAGTGAAAATATATGGTCTCTGTCCTTCTCTGCCTGACATATTTCACTCAGCATAACACCCTCAAGTTCCATCCACGTTGCTACACAGGGCCAGATTTCATTCCTTCCTTCTCATTGCCATGTAGTATTCCATTGTATAGATAAACCACATCTTCTTAATCCATTCATCCATTGATGGACACTTAGGCTCTTTCTGTGTTTTGGCTATTGTTGAGAGTGCTGCTATGAACATTGGGGTACATGTGCCCCTATGCATCAGCACTCCTATATCTCTTGGGAAAATTCCTAGCAGTGCTATTGCTGGGTCATAGGGGAGTTCTAGGGTTAATATTTTGAGGACCCTCCATACTGTTTTCCAGAGGGTCTGTACCCATTTACATTCTCAACCAATAGTGTAGGAGGGTGCTCGTTTCTCCACATCCTCGCCAGCATCTATAGTCTCTTGATTTGTTGATTTTAGCCACTCTGACTGGTGTGAGGTGGTATCTCAGTGTGGTTTTGATATGCATTTCCCTGATGATGAGGGATGCTGAGCATAATTTATGTGTCTGTTGGCCATCTGGATGGCC
The DNA here is from genome assembly GCF_008692635.1 of Crocuta crocuta. NCBI lineage: Eukaryota > Metazoa > Chordata > Mammalia > Carnivora > Hyaenidae > Crocuta > Crocuta crocuta. Next base: position 5,785,184 of record NW_027529638.1, on the reverse strand, counting down.
TCTTTGCCATCCAGATGTGTCTGTTTGTGTCTTCTGCCCATTTCTTCACTGGCTTATTTGTCAGGTGTGGAGTTTGGTGAGTTCCTTATAGATTTTGGATACTAGCCCTTTATCTGATATGTCATTTGCAACTACCTTTTCCTATTCTGTCGGTTTCCTATTAGTTTTATGGATTGTTTCCTTTGCCATGCAGAAGCTTTTTATCTTGATGAGGTACCAATAGTTCAGTTTTGCTCTTGATTCGCTTGCCTTTGGTGATGTGTCAAGTAAGAAATTGCTGCGGTTGAGGTCAAGGAGGTTGTTGACTGCTTTCTCCTCTAGGATTTTGATGGTTTCCTGTCTCATATTCAGGTCCTTTATCCATTCTGAGTGTATTTTTGTGTATGGTGTGAGAAAGTATTATAGTTTCGTTCTTCTGCATGTTGCTGTCCAGTTCTCCCAGCACCATCTGTTAAAGAGGCTGTTTTTTTACCCCATTGGACACTCTTTTCCGCTTTGTCAAAGATTAGTTGGCCATACATTTGTGGGTCCAACTCTGAGTTCTCTATTCTATTCCATTGGTCTGTTTTTGTGCCAATACCATACTGTCTTGATGATGACAGCTTTGTATTAGAGGCTAACGTCTGGGATTGTTATGCCTCCCATTTTGGTTTTCTTCTTCAATATTACTTTGACAATTCAGGGTCTTTTGTGGTTCCATACAAATTTTAGGATAGTTTGTTCTAGTTTTGAGAAAAATGGTGGTACAATTTTGATTGGAATTTCATTGAATGTGTAGATTGCTTTGGGTAGTAATGATATTTTAACAATATTTATTCTTCTGATCCATGAGCATGGAATGTTTTTCCATTTCTTTGTGTCTTCTTCAATTTCTTTCAGAAGCTTTCTACAGTTTTTATCATACAGATCTCTTATATCTTTCAAACCAAAATATTTTAGGACCAAATTCAACATGCTACCAGACAGATGCACCAAATTTTAACTTGCATGAGAGTCACTTGATTAGGGTTTACAGATAAAATACAGGACGCCCAATTACATTTTAAATTCAGATAAACAATGTATAGTTTTAGTAGAAGTGTGTATCCCAAATATTGCATGGAACATACTAAAGAATTATTTATTATTTATCTGAAATTCACCTTAACTGTGTATACCATGTTTTTATTTGCTATATCTGGCAATTCTATTCCTGGAGGTCTTGTTAAAACACAGATTCCAGCTCCCACTCTAAATGTATTTTATTCAGTAGATCTGGGTGGGCCCTAAGAATTTGCATTTCTAATAAATTTCTTAGAGGATCTTGGTCCAGCTGGTTCCAGGAACACACTTTGAGAATCACTCCTCTATGATAAACTAATGTTGGATAAAAATCTTTAAATCAACTTAAATTATTTACATCTTCTTTTTTAATCAAACATGTGCTTATTAGTTCAAATATGTACAGATACTCTGGTTTTCCTAATGACTCAAGTGTAGTTCTAAATCTAGATCCGTGATTCTGTCTTACGTTAGACTCAGAGCAGTCATTTGCCTTCTCAGCCTTCCCGTATTATCTTCCAGGATCTTTGCCCAGTAACTTTTGTTTCCTCAAACATTTTAGTGTTTGACTATAAAGTTTTCGTAGCTGAAGTTAGCCCAAAAAGAGAATGAATTTTTGAAAAACTTAGGTATGATATCTCCTCTCCTGGCACTGTCATCATTTCTTCCTCTAAAATGTAAATGATACATTAGCTACATTTAAAGGAGTGCTACCCTTACATACGTGAATCGTGATTATATTAATTTAGCTGAAACTTTTCAGATGCTTACCAAAATTTCATCATTCAGATTCAGCTTACAAACTATATGTTACTCCTGTCTTTAAATACCTATCTGTTTCATCATAAACCGTTTTGCCTTGGCAAACTTGCACCTCTTCTAAGCAGGTGTTTTTGCTGACAGCTATTCTCTGATGCCATTTTTAGTCCCTGAAAGGAGGGCAGGAGGAATATTAGACTCTTTTGTCATCACCTTTGCCATCATGTTGCTTTGCTGTTCATTGTTTCGAGCATATTGCCAGCCCTCCCACCTGGATCCTGGACTCTAGGGAGGATCTAGACTCTCTCTTTGCTCTTTTTATCCAGTCTGTGTGGAGTTTGAGTCTTTGCTCCTGTTTCCTGGTCCATGGTATCATCTGCCTGTCCCCTCCCCCTATCCCTTAGTCTCCACAGCTAGAGTCATTTTATCACCACCTGTAGCCTATCGCAGGCTCTCATTACATGGTCCAGAACCAGAGTCTTGTCCCTGAGCTTCCAGCCTCACAACTTGTTGCCAAGCACACCACCTCCCTTCACTTGTGTGCAGAACCTCTGTACTGTGGAGTCTGCTAGACTGTTCATTTATGCCATGTCAACATGCAAGTCCATTTCTCACCAGGTGCAGGCTCCATGGCACCAAATAGCCTACCTTTCTGGGCAGCTGCTTGGTGATCTGTCCTGATACCGCCCTTGGCTGCCTTGATTTTGTCATATTCTAACATCATTTCCAAGCAATAAAGGATGTACTTCATGATGTGGGCCTTTCACACAAAGTAATATATTGGAGTGTAATATATTTAAAAAGTATAATTGTATTATATATTAAATATATATTTGATATATATGTATATTATATATAAAGAATTTTTATAGTAGTTATTTATAACATAGGCTGAAGCAATTGTTGAAAGGTAGAAGAGAGACATATTACACAATTATTATTTATACATGTTTAGAACAAAACTGCACAAGGAGAGGTCAACTCTTAGTGCCAACTAGCAAGTAAATCACAATAGTTTACTTTTAGAAACTATTTATAGCTGTCACACTGCCTTTACAAAATGCAGTACCAAAAACAGAACTACCCAAGGCATTTTGTTATGTTCTTTCCTTTTTTTAAAAAAAATAATGTTTATTTATTTTTAGTGACAGAGAGAGAGAGACAGAGTGTGAGCAGGAGAAGGGCAAAAAGAGAGGGAGACACACAATCTGAAGCAGGCTCCAGGCTGTGAGCTGTCAGCACAGAGCCCGATGCGGGATTCAAACTCATAGACTGTGAGATCATGATCTGAGCTGAAGTCAGACACTTAACCAACTGAGCATCCCAGACACTGCCTTGTCACATTTTTCCTACACTGAATTTGGAAACATAAAGATTTGATCTGGACATTTGATTCAGATTATAGTAATGTTTAAACTAAACAAATGAAAGATTGTTCTAAGTACAGATACATCCATATATTTCAGAGGTTTAAATTACCACTTTTATACCACTCTTAAAGGGATAACACATTTATTGGTGTCTGGGTAGCTCAGTCAGTTAAGTGTCTATCTTAGGCCTAGGTCATGATCTCCCTGTTCCCAGGTTCAAGTCCTATGTCAGGCTCTGTGCTGACAGCTCAAAGCCTGGAGCTTGTTTAGGATTCTGTGTCCCCTTCTCTTTCTCTGCCCCTCCCTCATTTCTCTATCTCTCTCAAAAATAAACATTAAAAATTAAAAAAAAAAGACATAGCACATTTAGAAATGCAAAAGTAAATTGTTTCCCCTCATCATACACAAAGTTTAAATGCCAAGGGTTAGAAACAACTAACCAGGGTTGCCTGGGTGGCTCAGTCGGTTGAGCTTCTGACTTTGGCTCAGGTTATGATCTTGCAGTTTGTGAGTTCGAGCCCCTCATAAGGCTCTGTGCTGACAGCTGGGAGTCTGGAGCCTGTTTCTGATTCTGTATCTCCTTCTCTCTTTGCCCCTCACCTTCTCTCTCTCCCTCTCTCTCTCTCTCTCTCTCTCTCTCTCTCTCTCTCAAAACTAAACATTAAAAAAAGAAGAAATAACTAACCATAATATAATATGACAAATTCTAATGTAGAGCTGTGAATTAAATGCAGCTAATGTCTAAGAGATGTGGACCACATGAAGAGAATTTTTGAATTCAGCCTTGAAGGATATCTTTGCAGAGTGTTTAAGAAAGGCCACCGAGAAGCAAAAATAGTTGTATTTTAACTAGCTCTTCATAAATAATGTTTACACTTATAATAAAGATGCTGGTGAATAGCAGGAACAAATAAATCACCACCAAAAACACTTATGTCTTAAGTGTCAGGCACATAGAAAACTCAGGGAAAGGCATATTGTAATGATTTACTTATTCAGGCATTCACTGATTATACTCAGTTCTAATGATTATGATTTAGCCCAAATAATGAAGTTGCTCTAGCCAAAGAAGATGTAAGGAGCTCCACAAAGTGTTCTAGTGTTCAGAACAACGTGGGGCGCCTGGGTGGCTCAGTCAGTTAAGTGTCCAACTTCGGCTCAGGTCATGATCTCATGGTTCATGGATTCGAGCCCTGTGTCGAGTTCTGGGCTGACAGCTAGTTCAGAGCCTGGAGCCTGTTTCAGATTCTGTGTCTCCCTCTCTCTCTGACCTTCCCCTGCTCATGCTGTCTGTCTCTCTTTCTCTCTCTCTCTCAGAAATAAATAAAACATTAAAAAAATTGATGTTCAGAACAACTTCATGTTGACAATTGGGAATAGCATAAGCACGTGCATGTGTGTACACACACACACACACAAACACACACACAAACACACACACAGTTTCCAACCATACTTAAATCCTCAGTGTATCCAGAATTACTTTGCTTATTTCCAATAATTTCTACTTCATATCCCTATGAAAAATTTTTAATGACATTGTTATGACTTCTTCCCAGATAGACTGTTAGCTCTTAGGTGGGAAAGCCAGGAATCATTTACTCTTATGCCCTCTGCACCTACCAAAATGAATGAACATATGGTGAATATGCTGTAAATGGTGAATAACTAATGTGACCCTGATTCCTATACCAAAGTTTTCATTCTTCCTTGTGGCCAAAGGTCCTTTCTTGTCAACAGGATGAACTGCTGAATTCCTGTATTGATTAGCACTGTGCTGGGGTCCTTGCTAAATATCTCAGTTCCTTTGGATCTCAGATTTCTGTCTTGCTCTCCTCTGTCTTCTAGGAAACTAGGGCAGAGATTTGAAATTCTAGCTCTCAAAACTGTTATTAAATTTTTACTGTGGTACTAAATGTAGTACCACATTCCTTTATTTACATGAATGTGTTCATGTGAGAATGTCACTTGAGGAACTGGCATCAGTTGAGTCCCCACTATGTGCTAGTCACTCTTGGGAACTATATTTATTTGCCAGTATTGCTGTAACATAATACCACAGGATGGGAGGCTTAAACAATGGAAATACATATGTTGTCTCACAATTCTGGAGACGAGAAATCCACGATTAAGGTGTTGCATGGTTTGTTCCTGCTGATAGCTGTGAGGGCCAATCTGTTCCATGCTTATCTCCTAGGTTCTCATAGTTCACTGGCAATCTTTGGTGTTCCTGGGCTTTTAGAAGGTAAAGACATGTTCTGTCTTCATCTGACTTAATTTTATAAGGATATCAATCATATTGGATTAGGGGTCCACCCTATTACAGTATGGCTTCATCTTTTTTTTAACTAGTTAACATCTGCAAGAATTCTTGTTACCAAATAAGATTACATTATGAAATGTTGGGTGTTAAGACTTCAATATGAATTTTGGGGGATACAATTCAACCCACAACAGGTACTGTATTACTCTTATTTAATCTCTACAACAACCATATGACGTAAGGATACTTATCTCCATTAGATAAAAATGGTTTCTGACTTCTATCTAGCCAAAATGTTTAGGCAACATTGCAATGTTTGTGTTTGGAAAATATATTTTCTCTCATTCGCAGGGCATCATAAAATCAACTTCCTTAATAGAACTCCTTATGACTGGAAACTCCAGTATGAGCTCTTTTGGTTATATTTTTATTTGTTATTGGTTTTCTTGGCTGCATAATTGCTTTGTGGGCATTTGGGTAGGCAATTGGGTGATAATATATCTGAGATATAATATTTCTTCCCTGGGAAATGATGCCAACAGACCACTACTTTACTTCTAGGCTTTTTTCTCTTGTTTGAGGACCTATATTATTTTTTTATAAAGCAAGTTTCAAACTGTTCAGATATTTTACAAGTAATATAATTGTTTATCTTATATTTGAGTAAGAAGAAAACCATTAAGTTTATATTTTAATGCATAAGGACTATTGATTTTGAATATCCGTTTTAACAGTGCCAGATTTTATGGAGAATTTATTCATGTAGTATTTTTTAGAGAGTACAAAAGACACTGTATCATACCTATGTTTTTTTGTTTTTTTTGTGACTGAGCTGTGTAATCTTTTGTAAATAGATCCTACTTCAATTTTATTTTGCTTCTTTATTTAATATTGAAAATATATGGAACCAATTTACAGTAAGCAAAGACCGAGTGAGGAAATTTTATTACAGAGCAGGACATTTTATATCTCCCAGGTCAGGCTAATAACTGTGGTATAGAAACAAGAAACCATTGGACAAAGGCATTGTGTATCAAGAAGTATCCTTCTTCATGGACTACTCCAGAAGATGTTCTGCTTACAGAGAAGAGCAGTTGAAATCCCCTCCAACACAGAAAAGAATATTACTGGCATAGCACATTCATGTATTACTCAGTCACACTAGAAGTCCTTAAGAGTTTCATCCTCATAAATCTATGTAACAGAATTAGGCAATGATAAATCTATGTGGCTAAGTCCTTGACCTCCACCGCAGCAACTTCTTACTTGACACATCCCCAAAAGCAAGGGAATCAAGAGCAAAAATAAATGATTGGGACCTCATCAAGATTAAAAGCTTCTGCACAGCCAAGGAAACAACCCAGAAAATTAATAGGCAACCAACGGAATGGGAAAAGATAGTTGCAAATGACATATCAGATAAAGGGTTAATATCCAGAATCTATAAGGAACTCACCAAACTACACGCCCGAAAAACAAACAACCCAGTGAAGAAATGGGCAGAAGATATGAACAGACACTTCTCCAAAGAGGACATCCAGATGGCCAACAGACACATGAAACGATGCTCAGCATCCCTCCTCATCAGGGAAATACAAATCAAAACCACACTGAGATACCACCTCACGCCAGTCAGAGTGGCTAAAATGAGCAAATCAGAGAACTCTAGATGCTGGCGAGGATGTGGAGAAACGGGCACCCTCCTACACTGTTGGTGGGAATGTAAACTGGTACAGCCCCTCTGGAAAACAGTGTGGAGGTTCCTCAGGAAACTAACAATAGAACTCCCCTATGACCCAGCAATAGCACTGCTAGGAATTTACCCAAGGGATACAGAAATGCTGATGCATAGGAGCACATGTACCCCAATGTTCATAGCAGCACTCTCCACAATAGCTAAAACATGGAAAGAGCCTAAGTGTCCATCAACAGATGAATGGATCAAGAAGATGTGGTTTATCTATACCATGGAATACTACATGGCAATGAGAAACAATGAAATCTGGCCATGTGTAGCAACATGGATGGACCTTGAGGGTGTTATGCTGAGCGAAATAAGTCAGGCAGAGAAGGACAAATATCATATGTTTGCACGTATAGGAGGATTAGGAGGAACTTGACGGAGGAACAAGGGGGAGAAGAAGGGCGGAAATGGTGGGGGAAAGGGAGAGAAGCAAACCATGAGAGACTCTTGAATGCTGACAAAAACTGAGGACTGATGGATGTGGGGGGAGGGGGGGATGGGCATGGAGGAGGACACTTGTGGGGATGAGCACTGAGTGTTATGTGGAAACTAATTTGACAATAAACTATTAAAAAAAAAAATCTATGTGGCTAAGGAAGAGATTACCTATGAACTGAAATGAAGAAAACTGCCAACAAGTGGACTATCATAATAAAAGGTAGTCATTCAACCGTTATAAAAGCACTCCATAGGAGAGTTGCCTCAGTTCCCAGAAGCAGAAATGGTATACAGAAGTAAAAGGTAGAGATTGATGAGGACAGAGAACCACCCGACTTCATTGTGCCTGAGGAAATAATAATTAAAGCCCAAACCATACTGTCTCTTATTTGTAGTTTGGGGTATACATTATATTTAAAATAATTATCTGTGAGTTATGTACTTTTTTCCAAGACTGTGATGTTAGCTTTTATTTAGCTAACCTTTTTGATGTTTTCTCACGAATGAGTCCACATTCAAATGAGAAATGTGCCTTTATTATTAAAAGAGGTATCTGGGGCGTCTGGGTGGCTTGGTCGGTTAAGTGTCCAACTCTTGATTTCTGCTCAGGCAATGAGCTCATTGTTCTTTAGATCAAACCCTGTGTCAGGCTCTACACTGTTGATGCGGAAACTGCTTGAGATTCTCTCTCTCCCCCTCTCCCTACTCCTCCCCTACTCTCTCTCTCTCTCTCTGTCTGTCTCAAAAAACAAATAAATAAACTTAAAAACAAAACAGGTATCTAAATCGGATTGCAATAAATTTTTCTAATAATGTCCCAGGTAAAGATGGCCTTCTCTGATTACTCCTTGCAGAATTATTTCTAAACTAAACTATTTTTCCATTAAAAGATATCTTAATTCTTCTTCTTTTCTCTAACATATAACTTATTACTCCTATAAATTCATACCTAGATTTCTACTATAGTCTTTTAGCCAAGCTCCTTGCTCCTTATGTCCTTCTTCTTGATCTATCTCATGTAGTGTGATGTGTGTTGCCTACGTGAATGAGTAAGGGATTTATTTTAAGTGTAGTGGTGAAATAAGGTAGCTCTAAAGTCCTAAGGTAGCAATCACACATTTAATATCATGGGAAATGAGAGCAATGTACTTTATCTTTCAAAATCTAAGAACAATGAGGCCCTAACTGCAATTCCTGTGGTTGCCCTGAGCAGAGACCTGCACTACTGTCTTTTAGCCACTGCCCTTCTCTGACTCGCATGCCTTCAGTTGTTGATCCACACTCATATTTAACTGATTACTTGTTGAGCAACTCTGTGTGCCGTGGTGACTAGTAAGTACTGGACCTCTTCCCTACTCTTACAGAATTTATAAACTGGCCCAAGATACAGACAAGCAAATCTATTTTTATTATGTTTTAATTTTTGTTAATCATGCTGTGGTGGGGATTTAGCATATGTGATGCATATGCTAAAACTCAAAGCTCTATTAGGGGGATATTCAGGAAAGTGAGAGAAGGCAAAAGGGTGACCTCAGTTATGTCCCACCCCCTAAATTGGGGGTTACAAACACAGAGAGAACAAAGAGTATATACTGAGGAACTGAAATGAGGTTGCTGGGGTAAAGTAAGAGCATGCAAGAGACAGAACAGTGTGAAGAGCTGGGGCTAAAAAGATAAGCAGGGCCAGAACATGAAGTGTGTGCACACTCATTTCCTAACCTTCTTTTGTTCTGAAAAGTACATCCTTCAGGCTTCCTTGCCCTATTGGCTTCCAGGTAAGTTCAGTGATAGAAGGCACTAGAGTAGAGGGTAGGAGAAGAACAAGGGTGTTTTCCCTCCTTTTCTCTGAAAAGGCTGTATCTTCTCACGATTCAAGCCCCCACCAGATCCTCCTCTCCCATGGTCCCAGCTCCTGTCAGACAAGTTCCTGCAGAAGTTCCAGCTTCTTCAGGGAATCTGATCATAAATTCTAGTAACACTACTTATTCTGTTTGTTCACAGCTCCTCGAGTAGTAGTGACTTCCCACTGATGCCAATTTCTGCTTGTGTTAGCATCCCTTCTGTTTCTTTTCTTTTTTTTTTTTGTAGTGCATTTGTAATTGTTTGTTGTATTCACTAAACTCTTTTGAATTAACTTGTGTGGATTCTGGTTTCCTAACCTGACTGATAAAAAGGCTTCGCAGGTCACATTGTGGAAAATGAGAGTTATTCTGGAAGCAATGGCAATAATGTATTTTAAGCGGGACCTGTGACCTGGTTATACATTTACTATAGAGTGATCACACTGGCAGATGTGTGAAGAATAAGAAGAGTGGCAAGACTGGTGGCAGAAGGAATAGCTGGAAGGTTCCTGTGAAAGTCTGGGTGAAGGAAAATGACTTGGGCTATCAAATCTGCGGTGAGCCTAGAGTTGTATGAGAGGAGGTGAGGTCTGGTTGTGATCAGTTTTGTGAGAGGAAGAGAGAAGGTTCAGGAGTGATTTCCAAGTTTCTCATCTGAGCATCCACATGAGTGGCAGTACTATTTACTGAGATGCAAAATACAAGAGGAGCAGGTTGGAGGAGAATGAGTGATGGATTCAGTGTGGACTGCTGAGTTGTTTGAGATACACGATAGTGTTGAGCTGCTGTGTACTACTAAGTATGATGGGTTAGAGCTTAAGAGAGAGGTTTGTCTTGGAGAAGTAAATGGGGGGTCATCACCATGAAAAGAGTAATTGAAGCCACAAAAGTAGACAGTGTTAGTTGGTGAGTTGAAAGTGGTAGTTCCTAAGCGTGGTCAATTCATGATTCCTGAATAATTTCTCCCAGATTAATGCATATAAGCATGTAGGAACTTAAGCAAGCAGGCTAGAAGAACATCTTTCAAACAGCTATTTATAGAGGCTGGACTGAGAAGCTTAGGTCAGCATTTCTCTATCTTTGCTTCTTAAGCCAATGTCCAATACTAACTCACTTGCAACTGTCCATCTCTACCTCTCAGGTTGTCTGCTGAGGTTCTGCTTATTGGACAAAGAAGACTAAGTAGTCCCTCACTTGATATACAGGTATCCCAAGCACAGTGCCTTTTTCCAGGATCCTGTTTCCCTCCTTGTTTCTTTGTATCTCCTGTGACTAATTCTCATCAATGGAAAGTGAATGGGAATGATGTGAGCCATTCCTGGCTAAGACTCTTAAGAAAAACTTTGTGATTCCTCCAATGTCTTATCTATCCATTCTGCTGGCTGAATAAATGGTAATCTACAACCTGGGGACAAGGGAGCCATAAACTGGAGAAGTCCTGCTCTCAGAATCATTCTGTAAAGAGAGCTTCCCAATGACTGGGAACACTCGCTTTTCACTGTCACAAGAATGAGGTATGACTTCTGTTGGTTGAAACACATATATTTGGTTCTATCTTTTATAGAACTGTAGCCCACACCAACTAATACTCTGCATTATCTGTGAGTTTATTTTAAATTCTGCTTCATTCTGACTAGTCTTACTCTGTGTATTTTGCATCTAAAATTTCTCAAGGGAGTGGATCCAATTGGCTTTGTAGATTACCATCTGATCAAGTCTTCCATTCTGGCACAGATTTTCCTGCCAATCACCTGGTCCCTCTTATGTTCAGTTATAGGTGACTGCCGTAAGGTTAGTCACAGATTCTTGGAATTGATTCTGGCTATGATAACAGAGTCAAATATTACTACATGTAGAATGTGTGTGAGAGATATTCTTTCTGACCAGTTTGCTCAGAAGAGTGACCATTTGCTCCAGTTTTCTGGGGAAAAGCCTGTATAAGCCTCCTATTCTGGTATAGTCATTAAGACTATTTCTCTTTACACTCAAAAGTGTCCCAGCTTGGAATATAAATTATATGATCTCCCTATTCAAAATAGGTATACCTTTTCACAGATATTCTTCCAGTTCTAAACAGATTACTGTATGTAAACTCCATTTGTATGTGCAAAACTGATGTCCAAATGCCTTACACTTCCACCACTCCATAATTTCTTGAACTTGTTCCCGTAATTTATCCAACATTATTTTTTTAATGCTATCACTCCTTTGCACCTAGTTAGTCAATTACTGTCTTCTCTGGACATTGGATATTTACCTATCCATCACCTATTTTCCTTTTTCTAGTAATGGCTCTGCCCACTTCCTTGAGCAACCACCTATCAATGTGTTTTGTTCAGATAGTACTGCCTCAACCTTCATCTCTAGGTGATACTCATCAGATTTCATATTTTTCTGGTCAGACAGATCCATTGAAGGTTGGACCAATGACCTAAGGTCTGTTGGTTATAACTACTCCTAAAACTTTTGATAGAATAACAGAAAGGGTATTGTTCCTTGTAAAAGAGGAGAAAGAGAGAGAAAGAGAGAGGGAGAGAGAGACATTGTGAGAGAGTGTGAGCCCTATCAATCATATGTAAATATGAATCAAGATGATTCTGATTCCAGACTATCCATGCAGATTTTCAGTATTGAGGTAATAAATTCATTCATTTGGAACTGTCAGCTGAGAAAGTCGGAGCTAAAATAAAACAAATAGCATTTATTTGGGATCTTAGGATTACAATTTGGGGAACATAGAATTGGGCAGCAACCCAAATATTGTTCCCTTCCCAACAGGGAACAAAAGTCAAGGGTTTTTAAAGGCAAAAGTAAATGCCTATATATGTTCACAAAGAATTTGATTGGTATTAACTATAGAAAACTAATCTTGACTGAATATAAATGGTTTCTAAGGCTGTCACTAAGCGAAGTCTCCCACTTTAGCCAAGTTACAGGTGTTTGGGCTGAATCAAGTCCTTGGAATATTTGTGTTTTGGCCCAGGTCAAAAATTCATGGTTCCACCCATGAGGATGTGCATGAGGCACACCCCTTTAATGTCCTCCCCATTCCATTTTTAAAATCTTTGACATAAGTGACTGCATTTCATTTCATCTTTCATAGAGCTTAAAAGCCATATGTTTCTAACTTGTTCCTTTGTGACTTTGTTCATGATATTTTTCAAATTGAAATGTTCTATTTCACTCTTTTGTCAATCTAGCTTCATTACATTGGGATTAGGCAATAGCACTGATCTGTCTTCAGAGGTCCTTTCCTGACTAACTTCATCCCACTATAATCCATCATTTACTCTGAAAGCATCAGCCTTCATATACAGGTTCAAACTGCAGAGCAATAGATGTTTGTTATTACATGGAACACATAGCACTGCTATTAGGGGACGATTAGTAGCACTCCATGTTGCGGAAAATCCTTTGTAGTGAATTGCAACAACTGAACTAACCGCTATACCACAAGTGTGTGTCAGAACTTTTTCATGTGAATATGACAGAATCGCAAACTTGTACCAAGTTAATTTAGTAGAATCTGTTGGCTCATCTTACTGGGAAATGCTGGTAGATACTCCAGTGAGGGCTGAAACCAGAAGTTCTAACCAGAACTTGTTCTCTCTTTTTTCATCTCTCAGCTCTCCTTCTCTCTTTGTATTTGTTTAACACAAAATAGACACTCCATGTATGACTGTGATCATCCTTTCGGCTTAGCAACCCTTGCCATTAAGTGCAATATTTTAAGCTAACTGTCATACAAAAGTCCAGGGGAGAATTCTAATTGACCAGATTTGAGCTCAAGTCCATCCATGAAACAATCACTGAGGCAAAGGATGTGGAGTTTTCTCATTGGCAGGACCTCTGCTAGTCCATATGGCTCCATAGCCTTTGTACAAATGAGCAAATAATTTCCCCACTAGGTAGAGGCAGCCCTGCAGGTGAACAGCTTGGCAAGCAGATGGAGCCTTTATGAGAATTAGAAAAAGGTGACCTTTCTCTGGGCATGTACACCCCATGCCAAGGTACACAGCTTGGGGAGAGAAGCATGGCTAGATTTCAGGCCCCACTTATTCCCTTGGCCAGACATCTTTAGGCACCACAGACTGCATAAGGCAGCCCAACCTATTGGCTATTGTGGATCACATGATCACCATTTGTTGGAGTAGGTAATAAAGGGGGGAATGAGATATAGGCCGGGAAAGTCTATGAGTGCAGGCCCTAGGTCCAGCCACACATAGAGATGAAGTAGCTCCTTAAAGGAGAAATGTTAAAAAGACACAAACATATCTTGCTTCACCCATTGTGAAACCATTTTTTAAACTCAAAGTAGAAATTAGAACACACTTTTCACGCATTGTGAAACCATTTTTTAAACTCAAAAGTAAAAATTAGAATACTTTTTTTATTAGCTATATAGATAAGAGAAATATAAGTGGGAAGTTTTTTCAGAAAGCAGAATGTGCAGATAGGCAATTCTTCTGTTTTTCAATTTCTTTCTTTTTTAAAAATTGATATAAAATTAACTGGTTTAATTTACAAATAAGATAGTCTTGAATTCTCCTTTTCAGGTATAATGTGAGAAGTCAAGTGCAGTATATGATAACAGCCCACCTCTGCTTCCTGTTTTATTTATATGTTTATTTGTTTGTTTGTTTGTTTTGAAGTAGCCTGAGTATAAAGCCTGCTGCTAGGGTAATTACTTAACCAGAAGATTATCTCCTAATGCTTACCCTCTCAAAGAGACCTCTGCCTCTCACCTTAGCTCTTTTATTTTGAAATCTGATGCTTTCAAAAAGCATGTTCTTATGACAGCCATTATCTTCTATATAAAAATTGCAATAATAATAATAATAAGAGAATACTTTAACTGCAGTGTTCCTTCTCCCCAGTTGTGTGACTTTCACATGTCACACGGAGTGATATTAATCAAATATTCAAGTTTACCCCCACTGGAGAATCTGACTCCCTCCTTGTGTTTCACAGGCTGTTTTTTTTACTTCCCTTTTGTTTTAATAAATATACCATTACCCATTCCCTCTTTCTTCCCCTCTTGTTCTTTCAGAGGCAAAGTTCTTCTCAGAGTGTTCCATATTCTTTATTGCTATATTTTTCTTGAATTTGTAAGTATGAACACCAAAGAAAAATATCATTCTAATATAACTACACATTAGTTTCCTGAGAATACAGGTATTTTGCACCTTTTTCTCCCCCAATTGGAATAGTTTCAATTTTCTATCACACTTTGATTATTTATAATGTATACATTTTTATATCATTTCAGATCATGCTTTGCCTTTTTTATAGTTACACAATCTCTGAAATGATTGTAGGTATACAACACCAGTCTGACAAATATTAAATAAATTATATAAAAATTCTGTAAGTTAATTTTAAAATCCTTTCAAAGATTCATTGCATGGCCATAAAATTATGTGAAGTTTATTCAATAGATCTGAGAGGCAACAATAGATCTGAGAGGCAACAATTCTTGCACTGTTTAGAAAATATGAATAAAATGATATAGATAATGGAAAAAAAGAAGTGTAGTAAAATGGACAGATTTTTATATTCTCAGTGTGTTATCCACAAGAACAGACACTTCATTTGAACATTTGTAAAGGTGATTTGCTTAATTCATACCTGCTTATATCATGATGCGCTCACTATTGTGAGTGATAATGTAGGGCGGGTCTTTAGACGTAAATTTAGGATTGGTGCAGAAATAATGGGTTCACTATCTGTGCCACAGAAAATAGGACAGAGTGAGAGCACTAGGAAGCTATTGGAGGAACATTAATCAAATGAGGGGGAAAGCTCTTTAAAGGGCAAAGAGTATAAAACCGAAGCATTTGCCTGAAATATTTCTCAGAGCCAACTCTAGATATAATGTTAAAATGAAGATAAAATTGGCAATTGTACTTTTCTAATTATCTGCCTGCCATTGTTAGAGTCTTTTGGGGGGAAGCTTTGAACAATGCCATTGTTCAATGTTCATATATGCAGGGATTTTTATTTTAACTTTAATTTCTTGTGTAAAATATGTTTAAAAAATGTGTTACTGAGAATATTTGATGCCATCTTTGAGAATTGTTAGAACCTGTACTCTTAGTTCTTCTCTTCCTATCATATATACTCACTTATAACCTTCCATTGGGTATGTGGTTTTATATACCATATAGATGTGATATATATGCAATGGAATGTGTGTGGGGTGAAATATCTGTGTGTTCAAGTATTAACCATGACTATTGTGATGCTCTTTCTTTCTCCCTTTTCAAGCTTTATTTGTAAAATAGGACCAATTCAATTATTTTAGTTGATCTATTTTGAGCCTATCATCTTCCCTAAAGGTTTATAAAATCTTGATAGAATTTTGTTGGACACAATATTAAAATAATGAGTTGAATTGCAACACTTCAGCAATCTATTGATTATAAGGTAAGGGAATCCTAGCTCCAACTAGGTTAGACAA